>NW_019384599.1:181647-190524 GCF_000671375.1 Centruroides sculpturatus | reverse complement strand
ATAGTAATTAGTAAATCTCAAAATACGTCATCGATTATAAATTTTTTTTTTTTTATTTTTATTTAAAAATAATTTTATAACGTAATGTCTAGTTTAAGATTTTATTTTTATTAGTTTAAATAAAACAATGTATTATACTTATTATTTTTATGATTTTTTTAAAATATTTATTTGTAAATTATATGAAATAATGACGCGATGTGGCGCTTCATCTTTAACATCGCTCTTTATTTTGATTTTAAACAATTTAAAATTATTGCAGAAGATTCCATTAATTAGCGTTATAAAAGCTCTTCAATTAGTATTTTTTTTTTTTTTTTTTAGTTTTAGTTACTTGTAAAAATATTATAATTTTATTACGTTTATTAGTTGAAATGCAATGATGGAATTTTAATAGGAAACGCGTGTATAATAAATGAATTCAACCGTAATATTGAAAAATTTTAATATTTTAATTAACGAAATACTTTGAAATATTTTTTAATGAGGCATTTTGTGGAATAGTTAAAATTTCTACAATATTTTGGCTACTTTCGTTTTATATCACACGCAACGCGATTTCGCGACTTCGCCGCGTATGAAATTAAACGCAACTTATGTCTTAAAATAGCGAAAAATAATGCAAATAACACTTTTCATATTTAAATTTCTACGTTTCTTTAAATATCTCATTTATTTATATAGGCCTATATATATTCGAAGTGTAAAATTCAGACGTAAAGCGTTACGGACAGACAAAATCTTAAATAAAGTAGATAGAATTATTATTATTAGTTATTTGTATCATTTCAAATTATGTAATTACTTTTTTACATAAAACAAAAACTAAAATAATGGTAAAGTTAATCACAATTAAAAATTTCTACATCACAATTGAAGAGTTTCTTTGCTCCATTTATTAAAATATTTTTAAAACGATTACTGTAATTATGGCAAAATAAAATGAGCAAAATGTTTTTTTTTTGTCTTTTAATTTAATAAAGAAAAATCGCTTTTAATAACAAATTTTCTGAGTTTTTCATCTTTTTTTAAAGTAATTTTTTTATATTTTTTTTACAGCTATAAATCACAAATTGCTACGATAAACTACGATAAACACGGGAGTGGTTAAAGAACTTGTATAAAGATAAAATTTGTACTTGAAAAGATATAAAATTTAAAATTATATATATTCTTTGGGGTGAATCTAAATCACTGGAGTGCATCACAATCTTCTACGCTTGTAATCCGTAACTGGTGCACGTTATTCGCCGCAGTTAAAAATGACGTATCCAAGCGCATCGCATAGCAGAGATGCACACAACTTAATGCCCTTTTTTGTACCTGAAACAATGTGAGCAGCTTCACTGACGCGATTCTATATTTTTTTGCAATCATTTTTAACGTTGTTTCGATGTCTAATGAAGTTGCGGCGATCTCATCCTACTGCCAAAAATACGAGAACGTTAGTGAATGGTATCAAAACTTACTTGAAAATGGTACAAATATAAATAAAAATATAATCATTTTAGTTGATATAAAGTGTTAAATATAATAAGAAAACAAATTTGATAGCAAATAAAATAATTCATGCAAACTGAATATAAAATTCAGGCGCCATTTGCCTGTATAAAAATTTGAATATTGAACATAAATATTTAATTTAATATGTAACATAAAACTGGAAATTACAATATTTGAAGATAAAACTGACTACTGAAGTATGCTTCTTTCTTGTTTTTATAAAAATTCTTTAAGAACTTAAAGCGTGTCTTATTTTATTTTGTACATTTTCGGAGGGCATGCTATTGCACATGAATTTACTGTAAGTAGTTTAGATGAGACAAATAAAAATAAATTTTACACGTAAACAACATTTCAGAAAACAATCAATTTTTTTCATTAAATAAAATGTTTTTTCTCAGCAATTTTTTGTTTTAATCAAGTACGCGGCCATTTGCCTGGAAAAAATTTCGAATGATGCTAATTTTTGTTATAATTATCGGATTAATTTGTATTATTATTAATAAAACAAAAAAATTGCATTAATTTGACCATTTATTTAAATTTTTAGTCAAATTTTAAATCATTTTACATTCACATAATTTAGGCTTAACGTCGTTTGCTTCGACTTTAATGTAATGAACGTAATTTATAATTTTAATTTATCGTAATAAACTTTGAATCAATTAATATATCGTCAATTAGAATTTGTTTAGAATTATTAGTTTAATATTATTAAGAAGAAAAAATAAAAATTATTATTGAAACAAAAATTAATCGGCTTGAGTAATGATGTATCTCCGTGTTTCCATTTAACGACGCTAGGGGGAGCGAACGGACTTGTAAGTAGACGATCGAGCGAGAGGCACACCTGTGGTCCACTTTTCAATTTTCGATAGGTGAGTAACACAATTTTATTAATTCGAGGTTATTTGTTAAGTGCATATGCAATATTTGTTATCGCAAATGATGTAATTATTCGTTTTCAACAAGATTTTCGTGTTTATTACCAACGTGCTGACAAGTACATGATGTGCTGCAGGGCGTGGTTTCATTTTAATCAATGAATGTCCTCACTTTAAAGTTGTAGTAGATCATTTGCTCATGTTTATGAATTATTCATGTGATGAAGTCGAATTTTACGCTTTATTTGTAAACAATAAACAATATGTACATTTCAATGTCAATTTCACATCATTTTAATCAATTTCACCACGTGCACTTTTTCAATACATTAGTTTGACTTTTAAATAAAAATTATTAATTAATTTCTGAATAATACACTTCATATTTTTGCTGCTGTTCTATATATACAAACACTTAACACTCGGCTATACAGAGAACTTAACATATTTCCTGTTATCCTATTATTAACATCATAAGTAATATTACAACTTTTAGCTTGGCAAACTTGCCATTTGCTGGCAATAATAAATAAACGACACCCGAACGTCCCCCGACTTTGGGTCATTGCTCGCTTGTAGGTTGATAGTCTGATTAATCGATGATGCTACTTATTTTTTGAGTAGAAGAGGTTGAAATTCTGCATTTATTGCCATATATTAATAGCAATATATTTAGATTTTGTTGTGTAAATATTGTTGATATTGAATATTTGAGTTTTCCTACTCTAANAAATGAGAAAGAAATTAAATATTAAAGCTTCTAATTATTATTAAATATTGTAGAATAAACAATAATCATAGAAAAAAAAATTGATAAAATTTAAATAAATAAGATCAAAATATATGTCGTCTTCTGCAATATATGAAAGATGTTACGTTATCACGTTTTAAAAAAATGTAAAAGATGATTGGTTAGAAATTGATTATTTAATTGGGATTAGGCTGTACAGTACCACGGATGTCTGCAGAGGGAGCAAACATTTGCCCTCCCCTGGGATGAGTATCTTGCACCCTCCACCATGGGAACCTTTGTTTGTCTTAAAACACTAAAAAAATTTAATAATTAGGCCTATATATAAATTTATTAATATAATTATTTATCTTCAAGCTTTGCCTTCCCTAGAAAATTTTCCGCAAACGGTCACGCTATGTTCTATTGTTTGGTGGTGGAGAAGAGCATTTTACTTGTTAAAGTCGCAGTAAATTCGACCCTGTATCAACTATTAATCCTTGTTCTTCTTCTTAGTCTTCAGCTCTTCTCGTATCCTGTTAAAATTACTATTTCTTTTTAAACATGATCACTCCTTTCTACAGCAATCACTGTACAGTTCTTCCATCTTATCTCCTTAACTCCTACCTCCATCATTTACCTGTTCACACAGTTGTCATCCCTCCTCATAATATAGCACTACTTCATATTCCACAATAACTCACCCAGAACCATCAACAGTAATCTTTTATAACCAACTTTCTAATATTAATTTATGCTCCCATTTTCTATTCTATATCATGTTAATTATATCCACTCGATGCGTATCCCATAATAGTCATTAAAATGAGAACATTTCGGACCAGAAACTGTGCAGTTAAGAAGTTTTTGAGAAGTTTTCTCTAAGCACCGGATGCTGTTAATGGAAATGTAACATTGAGAAAGATCGATAGTGACAAGCAGCTGCTTTTATTTAAATAACATGCGGTAGCGGGGTCATGCCTACTTTCCTACTTTATGATAATATATAAAATGCATTTACCTGTCGATATTTCATTTCCCTTTGCTCTGGACGCTTATTTTTTTAATGGAAGATAATCTTTTCATACTGTGTCAAGGTTACGAATTTTTTTATGTTACGAACCGTAAGAGAAATCGTTTTTCTGGATGAATAAGTTCAACAATATACTAACTGAATTTTAAAATATGTATTAAATTATTCAAATTTAAAATATTCTTCGTTACAATGTTTAAAAAAAAATCCATTAAATATAGAATAAATAATGTACAGTACTTTACAGTACAAATACCATTCTATTCTTATAACGATGTGAAAGATAAACGGATTAAAGCTTTCCGTTAATCCGTTAATTATGCTCAAAAATTAATTTAAATATATAAAAATAGTCTCTAAAATATATAAAATATCTTCTAAAATATATTAATTCTTTGATATATTCATACATTTATTCAATTTTCTAATTAGGAGTTACTCTATAGATTTGCATAATTAGCCTTTCTCACTTTATATACGAAGTGAGAAAGGCCAAAAGGTTAAATTACAATATTTATAATATCTTGAATTTTTTTGTTATATGTAATAAGGAACGTCTAACTAGCCTAGTTTTGAAAATAATTGCTTCTTTATGATTTTGGTCTCGATTTTTTCCTGCCCTTAATTGCATAAAAGTCATTTAGTTATATCTAAAGGCATAAAAAACGAGAAATTGGACCTTTATCTAGTTTTAAAATATAAAAATTAATATCTCAAGCCATAAATTACACAAAAAATTATTATTTGAATTATGTTTAAGCTATATAAAACCTTGAAATCATATCAAAGAACGGGCATTTTTATATGGTCATTGTTCAGAGGTTTAATTGTATATGTATGTTTTTATTTATAATAATTTCGTTTAATTATATAATGATGATTAAATTACGATAAATCTGATTATTTGCAGAAATGATTAAATTAAATAGTGAATATAGGCAGTTATCTGCATTTAATGTGTGACATTAAGAAATAAAAGATTTTAGAAGCTAATTGGCTGCATATTAACGCTCTTAATGATGATTGGTTGGAATAATATAAACTGAATACACGACTCAACCAATTAGATACATTCGTGTCAATTACCTTAACCAATCAACCGTCATTAATTTCTTTTGAAATGTTTCACACGTATATCGCGAAGAACAACCAATATTTTTTATTTATTATCATTTTTAACTAAAATTACAAAGTTATGATATTTATTTACAATATATTTCTTCAATTAATTGTATTATTTATTAATTAACTATTAAATTTTAATAACTTTTTATAACGAGAAGTCTACATAAGTTTATTTTTTCAACAATCTCAATTAAGAAAAATTTATTTATCATAAGTAAGGAAACGTCGAGTCAAAGATTAGGAACATAAAACTATTTAATTCCACTTTAATCTTTCTTTAACCGTAAATTTTCCAGCTTAAAGATATGCAAAGTTAGAAGAATAATTTACATTTTGTAGACAAAAATCCTTCTCGTTTGTTTTGATCAAGGTGACAAAAATAATGATAATAAACGAATTTAAAAGAGAAATAATGCATCTTCGAAGTTTAATTTCTCTATTTTGCTGATGTAATGCTGAACTTTGTTGATAATCTCCTTCAAAACAACGCCATTTTGAAGCAATTAAATACAGAATTATAGAAATTAAACAATTTTATGTCTAAATTATTTTTTAACGTTATTCAGATAAGGATAATTTCCTAAAAAGTAACTCAACTGATAAATTTCATTTATACGACAATTTATAAGGGCTTGAATATGTTTAATACCCAGCTTTTCGTGCTGAATACTGAACGTATTTTGAGTGTTTTCGACTTCAAAATTGCATAAATGGCGTTTTAAAGTTCAAATTTAAGCTTTAAAACTTAATTTACAGCATTAAAAAAATTGAAAATACTTAAAATATAACGCATCTATTTTCATTAAATAGTGAAAAAAAAAATTCATTTTTGTCTTCATAAATATGTAAAAAAATTAAATTAAAATTCGATATGTATGGAATCTAATAGCGAATTTAAGACATAAATCTTACACCTGAAACCTTTAAAATGTAATTATAAACTACAAATTTGATAGAGAAATATATATTAAGATGAAAGCTCATCTTCCGTGCAGTGTGTGTGTGTGGTTCGAACCCAACTTGATAAATTATTAATTAGAAATCGACTTACCTTTCCAGTTGCTCGGCAATGAGGTTAGAAAATAAAAAAAAGAAACTGAAAAGAAAAACCAAGCTCATGTTTGTTGGATATGCAGCTGAAAAGTGAAAGTTAGTGACGGGTATAACGGTGTGAAAGTCGTGCAGCACTTTCCTATTGATTGGGAGAATTTGATCACGTGACGTCAACTTGGGTGGAAAACAATACGAAACACGTGACGACGTGTCTTTTAATAATTCAGCAACGCTGTTGATATCTGAGTGTTATTTATTAATTTCTTAGCATGATAAGTCTCTTTCAGCCGCTGACAGATATGGAAAAAGTTTACTTATCAATCAGGTAATTATAATTATTTATCCTGTAGAAGTTAAAGAAGGAAAACACATGTAAAAAGATACATTATTATTATTATTATTTTTAGCTGAAATTTTTGAATTTCTAAAGGGTTTTTTCCGAGATAAATTCTCATTTTATATATTTCTGGATTTAATTAATTTATTATTTCATATTTTTGCGTAACAGTTTAAGACTCGAATGTCCTTGAATTGTATTGATAAAAAATAAACCATGCTTATATTTAGCTAATAAAATTGTCTCAGCTCTAACGTTATTGCGTAACGATTAAATTGTTAATGCGTTAATGCCATTAAAACTCGTAAAAATTAATAGAGTAAAACTTTAAAAAAAATAATAATAATAAAAATATTAAATTCTCAAAATTTATTATCAATTTTATAATTTTTGGGGGTCATAAAGATAAAAAACAGTATTGCTAAAACGGTTCGCGTGTCGCAGTTGCTTACTCGTTTTTTTACTTAAATTCACAAGAAAAACTGTTTTAATTTAATAATTCGTTAAAAATTTTAACTTTAAATCAATTTTTAATATAAATTTCACAATTTTTTGTAGTATTTTTGCATAAATTTGCTTATATTTTTGTGCGATTTCTAATAGATTTTAGTACAACGTTATCAATTTTCTTCTATTTTTTCCAACGAAATAATAGGAATTTTTAGCAATTTTCGTATTTTTTACAAATTTTTATAACATTTTTTAGTATTTATTCATATTTTTAAATATATTATTCAGATAAAATTATTATTTTTAATGATTTTATCTATTTGCTTTCAGATCCTTCGCCACTAACAGGTTACTGCTAAAAAGCTTAAACCATAAAAAATCAAAATATACATATTGTATTTTGAACTTTTATGGTTTAAGCTATGTAATATACTTACTTTATGGTTTCATTTTAATTTATATAATGGTTTTCTATTCATAAAAGCGCGCAAGAAAGTTTAATTCACCTTTATGCAAAGAAAATCTTAAATTTTACCATTTAAAATCTTTATAAAAATCTTAAATATATCTATAATAAAATTAAGCATTTATATAATAATTAATTATAATTAAATTACTTATTTTACTATAAAATATAAGTCATTGTTTATGTATACGAGAAGGGTATACATTATTAAGTGGATTATTCTTTATATTATAAATATACGAATTTTAAAATATTTTTAAAAATAGAAAATTAAATTTTCTATTTTTAAACGTTAAAAAATGTAAAAAAATGTGTAAAAACTAATTTATTATTCATGTGAAAACTGTAGAAAACTCGGCTGTTGTCAACAATATTTCATATTTCTAACAGAACTACGGCCGAATATTTTACATATTCTAACAAACAAAAATAAGTTTTTATGTTAAAAAAAATAAATTTTCTTTTTAAAAAAATTATTATTAATAATTTAATAATAAATGAAGTTATATTTTTACTTCAGAAAAGCTTTAATTCGCATCTGTACTCTTGTATGATTAATGCATGAATATTTACAGTAAAAACTGCCTAAAACCGAAGGGGAATAAGTTAAAAACCTGCGAAAACGAAAGCCAAATATGATGTGAACCTGCGAAAATGAAAAGCAATTTGGCACGGTGAGATTCCGGCTTACACAGGTTTTACTATATGAGCTATTGTATTTCAAATAATTATTTTTATAAATTATTTAATGGTTTTAATGAAACTTTTATGATTATTTTAGTGTATTTTGTGTAATTTTTTTAATATAATCGAACCTTTAATGACGGCTACCTTCCAAAAACGGCCAATCTCTAATTAACAGCCATTTTCTCAGAAGTACAGTACGTACATTACAAAATAACCTCTATACAGCGGTCCTAACAGATAATATTTAAAAAAAATGGCCGTTATTCAGAGGTTCGACTCTAATTTAAAAAAGTAGTTTGCATTAAATATAGAAAAAAATATATATAAAATTGAATATTTATATAACTATCTTCATGTAAAAATATAAAAAGTTGATGAATTATTGTTTTTTTCAACAGTTTTTAAAGATATTTTATAAATTACTTGATAATTTTATGTGTTTTTGGAAGTTTTTAGTGGTATTTTAAATATTTTCCCGCGTATCCAGATGTTCTTTCATTAATTAAAATAATTTTCTTGTCAATTTTTAAAATATTTTATAAATTATTATATATTTTAAAGGATTTCATTGAAGATTTCACTCAAATTTTCATTAATTTCTTACATTTT
>NW_019384599.1:163518-179045 GCF_000671375.1 Centruroides sculpturatus | reverse complement strand
TGTAAAATTCAGACGTAAAGCGTTACGGACAGACAAAATCTTAAATAAAGTAGATAGAATTATTATTATTAGTTATTTGTATCATTTCAAATTATGTAATTACTTTTTTACATAAAACAAAAACTAAAATAATGGTAAAGTTAATCACAATTAAAAATTTCTACATCACAATTGAAGAGTTTCTTTGCTCCATTTATTAAAATATTTTTAAAACGATTACTGTAATTATGGCAAAATAAAATGAGCAAAATGTTTTTTTTTTGTCTTTTAATTTAATAAAGAAAAATCGCTTTTAATAACAAATTTTCTGAGTTTTTCATCTTTTTTTAAAGTAATTTTTTTATATTTTTTTTACAGCTATAAATCACAAATTGCTACGATAAACTACGATAAACACGGGAGTGGTTAAAGAACTTGTATAAAGATAAAATTTGTACTTGAAAAGATATAAAATTTAAAATTATATATATTCTTTGGGGTGAATCTAAATCACTGGAGTGCATCACAATCTTCTACGCTTGTAATCCGTAACTGGTGCACGTTATTCGCCGCAGTTAAAAATGACGTATCCAAGCGCATCGCATAGCAGAGATGCACACAACTTAATGCCCTTTTTTGTACCTGAAACAATGTGAGCAGCTTCACTGACGCGATTCTATATTTTTTTGCAATCATTTTTAACGTTGTTTCGATGTCTAATGAAGTTGCGGCGATCTCATCCTACTGCCAAAAATACGAGAACGTTAGTGAATGGTATCAAAACTTACTTGAAAATGGTACAAATATAAATAAAAATATAATCATTTTAGTTGATATAAAGTGTTAAATATAATAAGAAAACAAATTTGATAGCAAATAAAATAATACATGCAAACTGAATATAAAATTCAGGCGCCATTTGCCTGTATAAAAATTTGAATATTGAACATAAATATTTAATTTAATATGTAACATAAAACTGGAAATTACAATATTTGAAGATAAAACTGACTACTGAAGTATGCTTCTTTCTTGTTTTTATAAAAATTCTTTAAGAACTTAAAGCGTGTCTTATTTTATTTTGTACATTTTCGGAGGGCATGCTATTGCACATGAATTTACTGTAAGTAGTTTAGATGAGACAAATAAAAATAAATTTTACACGTAAACAACATTTCAGAAAACAATCAATTTTTTTCATTAAATAAAATGTTTTTTCTCAGCAATTTTTTGTTTTAATCAAGTACGCGGCCATTTGCCTGGAAAAAATTTCGAATGATGCTAATTTTTGTTATAATTATCGGATTAATTTGTATTATTATTAATAAAACAAAAAAATTGCATTAATTTGACCATTTATTTAAATTTTTAGTCAAATTTTAAATCATTTTACATTCACATAATTTAGGCTTAACGTCGTTTGCTTCGACTTTAATGTAATGAACGTAATTTATAATTTTAATTTATCGTAATAAACTTTGAATCAATTAATATATCGTCAATTAGAATTTCTTTAGAATTATTAGTTTAATATTATTAAGAAGAAAAAATAAATATTATTATTGAAACAAAAATTAATCGGCTTGAGTAATGATGTATCTCCGTGTTTCCATTTAACGACGCTAGGGGGAGCGAACGGACTTGTAAGTAGACGATCGAGCGAGAGGCACACCTGTGGTCCACTTTTCAATTTTCGATAGGTGAGTAACACAATTTTATTAATTCGAGGTTATTTGTTAAGTGCATATGCAATATTTGTTATCGCAAATGATGTAATTATTCGTTTTCAACAAGATTTTCGTGTTTATTACCAACGTGCTGACAAGTACATGATGTGCTGCAGGGCGTGGTTTCATTTTAATCAATGAATGTCCTCACTTTAAAGTTGTAGTAGATCATTTGCTCATGTTTATGAATTATTCATGTGATGAAGTCGAATTTTACGCTTTATTTGTAAACAATAAACAATATGTACATTTCAATGTCAATTTCACATCATTTTAATCAATTTCACCACGTGCACTTTTTCAATACATTAGTTTGACTTTTAAATAAAAATTATTAATTAATTTCTGAATAATACACTTCATATTTTTGCTGCTGTTCTATATATACAAACACTTAACACTCGGCTATACAGAGAACTTAACATATTTCCTGTTATCCTATTATTAACATCATAAGTAATATTACAACTTTTAGCTTAGCAAACTTGCCATTTGCCGGCAATAATAAATAAACGACACCCGAACGTCCCCCGACTTTGGGTCATTGCTCGCTTGTAGGTTGATAGTCTGATTAATCGATGATGCTACTTATTTTTTGAGTAGAAGAGGTTGAAATTCTGCATTTATTGCCATATATTAATAGCAATATATTTAGATTTTGTTGTGTAAATATTGTTGATATTGAATATTTGAGTTTTCCTACTCTAAGAGGATAAGCTTATTTAAATATACCTTAATATTTACATTATTTTATTTTTTACAGAATAAAATAAATGGTTAAGCTTTATGTATTAATAATTCTAAAATATTAAGTTAATTCGAATATTAGAAATTATGTGACATACAGTACTGTACGCTGATACTATAATTTATTTTTTTAAGATTAGATATGATATGTATATTTTAACATAGCTACAAAGGAAAATTCTTCATTGTTAATTTAAATATTTATGTATGTATGTATGTGTGTATATATATATATATACTGTACCACCATACATATGTGTATACATATACATACAGGTTAAATCAACTGACTCTTGAAGAATTAAACGAAATGAATAAAAAAATATATATTAAATAAAATATAGATTATCATTTATCATCATATAAACTATTTATTTTGAGAACTAACAACAGTCAGAGAAGCAATAATATAAGAATATAATAAGCAGTTATTACAATGATTATATTGGAGATTAGAATCAGGATATTTGGATTTTTTTTTCTGCCTGCATCCAAATGACTTTAATGACAGGTGAATTAAAAGTCAAGATAAGATTTTATAGTGTTTGTTTATAAATAATTTTAAATATATTAGATTATTTTATTAATGTGGCTTAAATCCTTATAAATTTGTTTATGAAAACTGATAAAAATTAGAAGTAATATCCTCATATCATTCTTTTCTTGCATGTGTGTTTTTGTTTAGTAGGAAAATTTATATAATTTATAATAATCATGACATTTTATTTTAAAGATAAGTTATAGTAAACATAGAATTCTTAGAATTTGGATAAAAACTAATTTTATTTTTGAGTTATAGTATGAAAATTGAGAGAGAATTTAAATTCTTTTTGAGTTTAATAATAATTAAAAATATTATTAATTATAAACGATGCTAAATTAAATAATTTTCATTTTCAATTATATTTAAAAGCAATTTTTTTATGCATTATTTTATCATGATGCTTTAATGTTAAGTAATTTAAGCATTGAGTGAAATTACAGTTTTTATAATGATTTTTGAATATTTTTATAGAAGTCAATAAGTAATCTAACATTTAATAGATTATATATAATATAATGTTAGAATAAATTTTATCTGAAAGTATATTTGACAATAAAATATTAATAACATCATTACATATTTTTCTCATAAGCAAATGTGTTGTCATTTTGATTTAGTTTAAAATATGGTTAAGAATTTTTTCTTTTGTGAGTTCATTGAGCCTCATGAATTAATTTTACCTATTTATCATGAATATGGATCAAGAACATTTCAAATATTACTGTGGTTTTCCTATTGGAGTTATATTTATGATGATCTTTTTCCTTCATATTTATTACTTTTGGAATCGAAATAATATACTGCAAATTTTCCTTAAATTATTTTTTATATTAATAAATTAAGCAGATTATTATAGGAAAAAAATGTTTACATACTTTAAATAAGATTAACTTTATACTTTGATATCTAAAAACAGAATTTTGTAATATATAAAATGATAATTTGCAAGAGTTACTGCAACTGATAGAAGATATAAGTTACAGTATTAGAATAAGCAGCAACAGCAGAGGATGATGATTTGGTTTATAATTATGACCCACTTTTAAATTGCAGGGGTTTTTTTAAATATTTACTGGTACAGTACATCCAATGAAATTACATATCACAAATTATTTTGCTTTATTTTTTTAACTAAAAAATATACTTATAAAGCATGCCAGAAATACAAATTAAATACTATGAGTCATTAATATATATATTATATATATATATATGACTTAATTTCTATAACTTTATTGGGATGCAATTTTCAACTTGCAGACCTATACATTACCACTGTCATCTATCCTTAATCTCAAGAACAGAGTTAGATAGATGGAAATTGAGACCAGATATGGAGAGCTCAGGGGTCAGAGGTCCTGATTAACTATATACAAATTTCTGGTTTAAACTAGAAGTCGCATGATTTTTTAAAATTAAAACGTGATTAAAAATCGTAGCCTGCATTGGGACGATGTCGCAATAATATACATGCTCCTTCCTCTCTTCCTTGGCATGTTGTGAAATTTCTCATAGTTGGATAATAAACCGTTTCATTGTAATTTGTCTTTTTAAATTATTTTGAGTCGATATTAAAATTTGGAAAAGGGGGATCCCCAGATCGGTAAAATAGGCGAATTTCCTCCTACAACTTCGGTTGTTGTTCGGGATACAGTTAAGGTTTTAACAAAGTTCGAGCGATTACGTAATTAGGAAAAAAAAAGTTGAGATAAAGTGATTAAACAAAAATTATTACAAATATCCGTAAATAATAAATGCATATATACAGATATTTTATGGAGGGGGAAATGGTCTTCACAATTTGAAATCGATCGAACACACAGTGCTCGAATGCTTGTATAAACGCGCACCATCTATCGTAGGATAAATGCCAGAAACCTTCATGGGAGTATATTAAACAACTTCTCAAAGTTTCACGGCAATCGGATAAACGGGGGTAATGCATGAAGGACACACACACACACACACACACACACATTCATTTTTATATATATAGATTAACATGCAATTAATGTATGGTAAACATAACTGGAATTGAATTTTACAGTTGACTTCTACTAAAATATGGAGTGAATTGAATATAATGATGATGAACATCCTTACAATAAACAAAGATCTTTCAAAAATCTAAATTCTGGATTGTTTATGATCTAAAATAATTGATTTGACCATCTACCTTTATACCTTTATACAATTCCCTTAATATAATTAGTAATTTACATAATTCTAGTCTATAAATAATTCAAATTTTAAAGCCAAATAATTACTGGATTAGATTGGGCTAGATTATATTATTTTATAGATTCGGACTATATTATATATTAATTTAATACGAGATGGCACCTCTAGGCCAAATTACTTACTATTTAATTATAAATAGTAGTAATATAGCTTGATCTAATCCAGATCCAACAATTGTTTTGCTTTAATATGACTATTGGAACTAAAGATATATTTTGAATTCAATTTTTAGCCGTGTTTGGCTAAACATTCAATGTTTAAGACTGGAAATTTCAAAGGCAAAGGCAGGTGTTTTTCTTTCAATTTATATATTTTGTTGTTGACTTACATAAATAAATAAATATTTAAATGAACGTATGAAAAGAATAAACAATTGTAAGTTAAATACATATTGGATAATTATATCTTTTATTATCAGATAGATGATAGAAAAAAAAATACAAATGACATCTTTCACAAAGAAATGATACTAAAAAATATTCTCTCTTAATGAAGATAGTTCCTTTGTCATTCCTTTTTTTTTGTTTTTAAGGATTGNAGAAAATAAATGCATTGATTGTTCTAGCTTATACAAGAGACTAAAAATAATTCTAACATGAAGTTATCTAGAATCTAAAAATGTTTTGTTACTATAATTATTGATATAACACTGGTACCATTTAATTTAGAATTAATAATGAGAACTACACTTTGAATAAAGTTGTAAATTTAAAGATTACATAGAACCACCTACACTTTTATATATTTAGTAAATGAAATGATGTAAAGCCTACACATCTCATGAGATAAGTAAGTAAATTTTAAAATAGTAAAAATTGATAAAAACATATAAATTTTTATGAAATTTTCTTATTTGCTTTACTAATTGTGACAAAAAAAAAAACCAATGAATTTGTAAAAATTGAAGGTTCTATTCAATATACATTTCACTCTGAGTAAAAAGCTTATTTATTAATATAATTTACTATTTTGTAAGATCATCTGAACACATTTTCCTTAACATAAAATTATTTTAATATACTTCTTGGTAAGATTTTGCAAATTTTAGTACAGATAAGGTGCGCCAATTAGCGACAGAGGACTCTTAAGATTGCGATAGAATTGAAAAATTCATAGCTGTTTGTATTTTTTCTTTGTTAAAATATGTTCCGATACATATTAAAAATGCTTATCATTGTGTTACGATTTTTAGATATAGCATACATGAGTAGTAGACTACACTGTATCTAAGTACACTCTGATGTTCACTTAATGATATATTTCTCTGAATGTATCTTTCTTGTTAAGTGGTACATTCCTGTATATTATTATTTTTTTTTCAAAACATTGAATAGTAAAAATTTTATTTTTAAATTTAGGAGGAGAATTTTCCTAAAATTTTCCATGTAAAAGTTAATTTTTTTTTCTTTTCTTTGTTTATTATTACAGCATTTTCTATATATCAAACAAGAAATGTTTGCAGTTTAGGAGAATAAAAGTGTAATAATAATAATAATAACAAAAATTAATTTCAAGAGTCTACATTTAATTAAAATAATAATCTGATTCATTTAACGATAACGACGACCTCATTTTTTTTTATCAAGCTCGTATTAACTTTTGACTGATTGGAAAAAAAGGTTGTTACTCATCATCAAATGTGTTGTTAAGGAGTCATATTGCATAGTAAAAAAGTTTGTAAGATACAATCTTTAACAGTTGTTACAACATCAATAAATTTGCTTGCTTACTTTTAAACTAAAAATACATAAATTTTTGTGAAATTTATTAAAATAATTTTATAATAAATCAAAATATAGCTATTCTCATTGCTTCTATCAAGTTTATTTTGTATAATATCTACAATTTATGCAAAAAATATAAAGAAACTAACAATATTACCTCTTTATGGTGACTATATCTGTAGCTTATCTGTCGCGCATTGCTGCAATCTCAGAAGAAATGAAATTCAAGCAAACTCGTTGTGATAAAATTAAGTTTACATTTTATCATTTTTATTGAAACTTATTATTATTATTATTCATTTTCATCGGGAAAACATTTCAAAGTGTCGTTTCAATTTTATTTATTTATTTATTGGAGTGCTTTGTGGATACACGATATTTTTTGTTTTTCCATCTGGTGCGTACACGAATAAATTAGGTTTTCTGACGCGTGAGTTGGCCACATACAGTTGTCCATGTGAGAAGCACGGTTTCTTTAAATTTATCCCACATACTCGCAGAGATTGTTAGAAGTGCAGTATTCCCCATTTTTATATATATATTTTTTAATCCTTTATAATTTTGATTATTTAATTGCTCCTTCCTCTCTTCCTTGGCATGTTGTGAAATTTCTCATAGTTGGATAATAAACCGTTTCATTGTAATTTGTCTTTTTAAATTATTTTGAGTCGATATTAAAATTTGGAAAAGGGGGATCCCCAGATCGGTAAAATAGGCGAATTTCCTTCTACAACTTCGGTTGTTGTTCGGGATACAGTTAAGGTTTTAACAAAGTTCGAGCGATTACGTAATTAGGAAAAAAAAAGTTGAGATAAAGTGATTAAACAAAAATTATTACAAATATCCGTAAATAATAAATGCATATATACAGATATTTTATGGAGGGGGAAATGGTCTTCACAATTTGAAATCGATCGAACACACAGTGCTCGAATGCTTGTGTAAACGCGCACCATCTATCGTAGGATAAATGCCAGAAACCTTCATGGGAGTATATTAAACAACTTCTCAAAGTTTCACGGCAATCGGATAAACGGGGGTAATGCATGAAGGACACACACACACACACACACACACACATTCATTTTTATATATATAGATTAACATGCAATTAATGTATGGTAAACATAACTGGAATTGAATTTTACAGTTGACTTCTACTAAAATATGGAGTGAATTGAATATAATGATGATGAACATCCTTACAATAAACAAAGATCTTTCAAAAATCTAAATTCTGGATTGTTTATGATCTAAAATAATTGATTTGACCATCTACCTTTATACCTTTATACAATTCCCTTAATATAATTAGTAATTTACATAATTCTAGTCTATAAATAATTCAAATTTTAAAGCCAAATAATTACTGGATTAGATTGGGCTAGATTATATTATTTTATAGATTCGGACTATATTATATATTAATTTAATACGAGATGGCACCTCTAGGCCAAATTACTTACTATTTAATTATAAATAGTAGTAATATAGCTTGATCTAATCCAGATCCAACAATTGTTTTGCTTTAATATGACTATTGGAACTAAAGATATATTTTGAATTCAATTTTTAGCCGTGTTTGGCTAAACATTCAATGTTTAAGACTGGAAATTTCAAAGGCAAAGGCAGGTGTTTTTCTTTCAATTTATATATTTTGTTGTTGACTTACATAAATAAATAAATATTTAAATGAACGTATGAAAAGAATAAACAATTGTAAGTTAAATACATATTGGATAATTATATCTTTTATTATCAGATAGATGATAGAAAAAAAAATACAAATGACATCTTTCACAAAGAAATGATACTAAAAAATATTCTCTCTTAATGAAGATAGTTCCTTTGTCATTCCTTTTTTTTTGTTTTTAAGGATTGTACTAATAAGGGATAATTGATGATATTTAAACAAAGAAATATGGAAGGTTTAAAAAAATTTTAATGTTTTAAAGTATAAGATGTTTTTGTTTATATTTTAAAAATTAATAAAATACACTGCATCCAGGATTTGATTTAGAAGATCATCAGAAATAATATAACAATTTGGTACTAGATTATCTTTTATGTCATTGATTATACTGTAAAATTTAATCCAAGAAAAAAACTAGAAATATTTATATATAATTTTCTTATCAATTTTTTAAGCATGCTAATTCACACAATTCAATGATACACAAACAAAAAATTAAAATTTATTGAGATTTGAATTAATGCACCTTTGAGGGTGGCAGTTCAAAGAACTCTTACGTTTTCAACCTTGTTAACACCAAAAGTGCCATTTATCAGGTGTGTTATTGCAGATGTGGACGGCCAAAAGTGGAATTTTGGTGTTGATAAAAGTCAGTGTTTTTTAACTTTACCCACTGTTAAAGGCATATTGATTAATTCAGCCAAGTAAATGCGGTTGTTAGTTCATCCTTCATTCAGAGTTGTTTTTCTTCTTACAGTTGTTTAAGGAAGTTAATTTGAGAAAGGCAAAAGTATTTTCAGTGAATATTTAAATTTTATGTTTTGTAGAATTGTATATAATTCTTTAAATTTGTTTTCAAAATATAATACATACAAAATACAATATCATAAGGTAGTAAAATAAAAAGATGACTGTAGAAGCAACTACTACACTCACAACCTTTTAAACAGAAAAACAGTATTTAATAACAAACAATTTCAGTCTTAATTAACAGTCTTATTAATTATTTAAAAATTTGTAGTTAGTTCTTTGAATTCCAATTTTAGAACGTTGTCGACCTGAAGCAGATCTTGTGTAAGAATCAAAAATATTTGTCAATTATACATTATTTACTGGATTATAAAGGTTCTGTTTAGTGTACTTATTAAAAGGCCATCTTTACGTTAAGAAGATATCAAACATTATAAATTCAATGGTTAAGAACAAGAAAAAGGATATAAGTGTAGAGAATGCTAAACATTTCACATTAAAACTAAAAGTAAAATACTGTAAAATATCATAAATAAATACCGAAAATATAAAAAGTGCATAAATTATAAGTTATAAAATATATATGTCACCCACATGGGCAATGAAGAATAGAAGTAACAAATAACTATAATAAAATGTCCTTGAAAGTTATAGTGTCAATTTTGAACCATGTCCTACAAGTGGTCGATGGTGTGTTGTAATCTTTATAGTGAATAGATCTAAAGGTAGAATTACTATGAATGTTTGGTCATCACATGCTACTTACCTCTATAATAGCTTTCTTAATACCTCTTGTTTAAAATGTATATTATTAAACGAGATATTAAGATATATATAATACTTTATATAGTGTATACAATATGTACACTAATATTTCTATGAATCATTTGTAGTTTGACTGAAAGCAATTAACTGAATACAGTTATTTACATATACTTTAATTCAAATACACACTATTTAAATATTAAGCAAAACATCTTAAATATCACAAATAAACTTGCTACATTTTAAAATAAAGTTTTGAAGGATTTTTTTTAAGATAAATCACCTGATAGTAAGATGCTGAACTTTCTCAAACAAATACAGTGTAGACAATGGAATGCATCAATTCGAGATAACAGAAATAGCGATAAGAATCTTAACGATCTTAAATAATAGGAAGGAATTGTGTGTTAACAATTTGAGATATGATTAATGTTACTTTTTCCATACCGAGTGACAGTCGTATTATTAGTCGAAATAAATATACTGCCTCTAATTCGTAAAAAAAAAATTAATGTTAAAATTGTATTATAAAAAATCTAAATATGTTTTGAAATAATGATATGTCTTCAAATTAATAACAAAAATATTTCATTTTTATATTTGGAAGCGAGTTAATTTTACTTCTTCTGCCCTGTGGTCACTAACAGGGTTTTACTTCCGTTCCTGTCATGAGATGGCCTAGTAGTGAGGGATGGGGCCTGACATATTTGGGACAGACCATCACCCAGGTTTGATCCTGGATTTTCTAGATCAGTGTTTTTCAACCTGTGGTTCGCGACCCCATGGGGGTCACAAAGCCTTACACGGGGGGTCGCGGGTGAAAGAAAAAGACAAGTGTTTGTAGGTCCTACACTACAATAAAAAAACTAGAATATCAGTGAGAAGGCTGTGCCTGTTTATTTTACAGTACAATTGGTTTTTCAATCGATATTTAAAGAAAGAAAATTAAATACGTGGTTTTTAAAATCACTAATATAGTTTAAATATGGTTCTGGGGGGTCGCCAGAATTTTTTAACTTGTAAAGGGGTCACGTATTCAAAAAGGTTGAAAAACACTGCTCTAGACTGGTAGGCTGATGTCTTAACTGTTTTGGCCATCTTGCCAGCAGTGAAATTTATTACTAATTTATACTCAACTGAGCTCATGTTTAGAAGAAAAAACTTAAATTGTTAATTAAATTTTGGAATTGTTTATTCTAATAGAAAAATTTCATTTTATAAACCAGTAAAACAATGAATTATTTCATAATTAAGCAAATATAACTGGAATATTTATAAATACCTACAATATTTCAGCATTTGTTCATAATTGTGAATTAGTACATTCAATTCTTATTGAAGGATCATCTTCAGGTTCAACATACAGTATAATTTACACAAGTGAATAGTAATTTTAATTAAAATAAACCATTTTGAGTCAATGTGATTGGCACCATCCATGAGAGAATGTGGCAAAGTAGAATTAAAATTTTAATGTATATGAATTGTTTTACTTAATCTTTTACAGTATGTGTGTAACTGATGCTTAAATTTTCTCATAGAAATATGCAACATTTTAAAAATTATTTGACATCTGGTAAACATTGGCCACTATAAGATGTAGTGCTATAATGCTGTATTATATAGAAAATTCAATACAGCATTAAACAAATGAAGCTCTGTACATAGCATATAGCATGTGTACTTTTTTTGTAGCTTATAGATATAGGTTTTTGTAGCATTATAGTGCTATATATTAGAGACTGGTGTGCACTAGCCATTAGGAATGAAAAAAGAAAAATTCAATTTAACCTTCTTTTCAGCTGAAATAGATTAAATTGTTTATTCTGCTGATTTAAATTTGTTCTTTTGAACTTAAAGTAGTTTTTAAAAATATCAAACAAATTAACACAAGATAAAAATTTTCAAATTACATTGGATTCAGCTTAAAAAGAGCAAAATTTAAGGTCAGCAAAATGAGCAATTCCAATTTATTTGAGTCAAAGTAAGCTGAAATTGGATTGTTTATTGATTTAAATCATTTTAAGAAATGATTTTAAATCAGTTTTATATGAAAATATGCTAAAAGTATATTAAATATTTTGCATTAAATTACAATTATAGCTATAACTAAATCAACACCTGTTCACTCGCTGAGAGATTTATTCTTAACACAAACGTTTTCAATCCAATCAATGGATCATCGTCAGGTAAATTAGAACATTTCAAAAAATAGAACAACAAGTTCAAAATACAAAAAATATAAATATTAATAACGGATAACCAATATATTACTAACAGCAAAATAACGTTTTTAAATNAATTAAATTTTCTTTTTAAAAAATTTATTATTAATAATTTAATAATAAATAAAGTTATATTTTTACTTCAGAAAAGCTTTAATTCGCATCTGTACTCTTGTATGATTAATGCATGAATATTTACAGTAAAAACTGCCTAAAACCGAAGGGGAATAAGTTAAAAACCTGCGAAAACGAAAGCCAAATATGATGTGAACCTGCGAAAATGAAAAGCAATTTGGCACGGTGAGATTCCGGCTTACACAGGTTTTACTATATGACCTATTGTATTTCAAATAATTATTTTTATAAATTATTTAATGGTTTTAATGAAACTTTTATGATTATTTTAGTGTATTTTGTGTAATTTTTTTAATATAATCGAACCTTTAATGACGGCTACCTTCCAAAAACGGCCAATCTCTAATTAACAGCCATTTTCTCAGAAGTACAGTACGTACATTACAAAATAACCTCTATACAGCGGTCCTAACAGATAATATTTAAAAAAAATGGCCGTTATTCAGAGGTTCGACTCTAATTTAAAAAAGTAGTTCACTTTTAATCAACAATTATGGGGGAATTCCATTTAAATAACGATACAGGTGAATAATTATTTTTATAAATTATTTATTATATGTATTTAATATACTTTATTATTTTAAATAATTTTTTTTTCGTAAAAGTAAAATAAAAACATTTATTTTATATTATTTTTTAATGAATTATTAGCATTTTTTCGTCTTGGTATTTGCAATTTTTTTTTCTTATTTTTAAGTTTTAAATCGTCAATTTCTTTATTTTAAATATTTTATTAATTAAAAGTTATTTATTAACTTAATTTTTCAAATCCCTTAATTAAGTAAGTAAAAAAAATTTTAATGTTATTTTATTTATATATAAACCTATATAATTAATCTTATGTTTCTCTTATTACTGTGAAATAACATTATAATTAGCTAATGAGATATTTATGTAATTTTATTTCTATGCTATAAACATAATAAATTAAATTTAAAAAAATGCCAAATTTTATCGAAATATAGTTACTTAATATTTAATTATTTTAAATCAAAGGAAGAAGTTTGTCAATACAGGAAGATTTTTCTGCCTTTAAACACTTCGAAACACTTCCTCTATATTTCTTAATTATACTTCCTATTTATGTTTCCATAGAAAAATATAGCCATAAAAAAATAATATATTCATATTAAGCATAAACAAAATTTAAAAAATTTTTATTAATAATTTATTAGATATTCAAATTTTACCTTTTGTCTACTATATTTTTTTACTGTAAACTATTATGTAAATATATTATTTAGGCCTATCACGTGTTATGAATGAAGTAGAAAGGTTAATTAGTTTATTTGAACGTGAGCGATATATTAGAGAGTAGAGTAAATATGACTTTTTTTTTAAATATATTTTATGTTGATTTTCACCATAAACACTTCATTGATTAGACCTTGACTTTTTTAAATAATTATGACAATAAACTATTATAACTTTTTATTAATTTACAAAACATTAAAAGACTTGGTAAGTTATAAAAGATATTTTAGTAAGTGAAACCAGGTGTTCTCTCTGTGATTTTTCAGCTGTTATATAAAGAAGTGTAAACACAAACTCCTCCATACCAAAACTATAACGTAAAAAATGACTCTTTTTTAACCAAGTTTTAGAAAATCTATTGTTTATATAAAAAAAGTAGCTGAAAGTACAAAAGTACCGCTGTGTCTAGCAAGAACACCGCACTAACTTGGTCTTCTTACTGCATTGAAGGCAGTGACAGATAACACACGGTGCTTTGACACCTAATATGTAAACCAGCTGTTGCTAATGGTAGATCTTTCAGAATTCTGATAAAGTAATAATTATGTTTATATAAAATGAACTGTACCTTTGTCTTCATTACAAAATGTATCACAAATTTCAAAATAGATACAATTATATAAGCTTACATGTAAACAACAATTTAACTGTAGATTTTCATTTATAAAATTATGCCATTATTACATATATAAATTTTCTACACTTGGAATCCCAAATACAAATAAACGTCTGGATTGAAATGTGCTATAATTAATTTTGAGGGAATCATTTAACTGATTTGGAATTTAATTCAAAATATTAATCACTGTAAAATGATTTTATAAACATTTATTGTTCTGCCTGTAAACACTTACAATGTATTCAATAATCGATGCATGTAATTATTTATTCAGATAAATGATAACTTTAAATTGTTATTCACTAGTTAAATTTATATAGAAAGCAAAAAAAGGACATCTCAATGATTATACGTCCTAATGACTTAGTAAACCTTTGTTATTTATTTAAAATTAAAATCATTGACTGACTCGCAGGCGACACAATAGATTACCTACGAATGAAATTACATTACAGTTTAAAAATTTTACCTAAAAGTATTAAAAAGACCGCTATATAATTTGTAACATTCAACATAACATATCTAATTTTCTATAATTCTACACAAAGGGAAAATAATGGCAGTTTATAATTGAATATCAATTATTTAATATTATTTATTTATTTTACATAGTAACGGGTTAATTTTTACTAATTTCATTTGATTAGTTTCATTTAATCAATATTCTATAACTTAATTTTATTTTAATTAAATAAAGTTTATACTTTTCACCTTATAATTATACATTAAATCTTATGCAAATTCATTATATAAATTAATAAAAGAATTTACTAATTTAAAAAAATGAATTTATATTATTTGTTAATAGTTCACAGAACAATCTACAGGTATTAATTTTTATACAGATTTTTAAAATAACTTTTTAAATATTTTATTATAGAAAGGAACATCGAAATACTTAGTTTTAGCCAATTTAAAGTTTTTGACACGTATAAATTATTAAGAATTTAATAATGGAAAGGTGGTGAAGCGTTCATAGTTTGTTCCTTTCATCAATCATAAATTTATTAAAAAATAAAAAAAAAAATTAATCGTAAACTATTTTAAATTTTATTCTCTTTTATTCATGCTTAAAAGGTACGAGATAATAATTACAATTTATAAGTTAAATCATAATGTGTTTA
>NW_019384599.1:145037-160405 GCF_000671375.1 Centruroides sculpturatus | reverse complement strand
ACGATAAACACGGGAGTGGTTAAAGAACTTGTATAAAGATAAAATTTGTACTTGAAAAGATATAAAATTTAAAATTATATATATTCTTTGGGGTGAATCTAAATCACTGGAGTGCATCACAATCTTCTACGCTTGTAATCCGTAACTGGTGCACGTTATTCGCCGCAGTTAAAAATGACGTATCCAAGCGCATCGCATAGCAGAGATGCACACAACTTAATGCCCTTTTTTGTACCTGAAACAATGTGAGCAGCTTCACTGACGCGATTCTATATTTTTTTGCAATCATTTTTAACGTTGTTTCGATGTCTAATGAAGTTGCGGCGATCTCATCCTACTGCCAAAAATACGAGAACGTTAGTGAATGGTATCAAAACTTACTTGAAAATGGTACAAATATAAATAAAAATATAATCATTTTAGTTGATATAAAGTGTTAAATATAATAAGAAAACAAATTTGATAGCAAATAAAATAATACATGCAAACTGAATATAAAATTCAGGCGCCATTTGCCTGTATAAAAATTTGAATATTGAACATAAATATTTAATTTAATATGTAACATAAAACTGGAAATTACAATATTTGAAGATAAAACTGACTACTGAAGTATGCTTCTTTCTTGTTTTTATAAAAATTCTTTAAGAACTTAAAGCGTGTCTTATTTTATTTTGTACATTTTCGGAGGGCATGCTATTGCACATGAATTTACTGTAAGTAGTTTAGATGAGACAAATAAAAATAAATTTTACACGTAAACAACATTTCAGAAAACAATCAATTTTTTTCATTAAATAAAATGTTTTTTCTCAGCAATTTTTTGTTTTAATCAAGTACGCGGCCATTTGCCTGGAAAAAATTTCGAATGATGCTAATTTTTGTTATAATTATCGGATTAATTTGTATTATTATTAATAAAACAAAAAAATTGCATTAATTTGACCATTTATTTAAATTTTTAGTCAAATTTTAAATCATTTTACATTCACATAATTTAGGCTTAACGTCGTTTGCTTCGACTTTAATGTAATGAACGTAATTTATAATTTTAATTTATCGTAATAAACTTTGAATCAATTAATATATCGTCAATTAGAATTTCTTTAGAATTATTAGTTTAATATTATTAAGAAGAAAAAATAAATATTATTATTGAAACAAAAATTAATCGGCTTGAGTAATGATGTATCTCCGTGTTTCCATTTAACGACGCTAGGGGGAGCGAACGGACTTGTAAGTAGACGATCGAGCGAGAGGCACACCTGTGGTCCACTTTTCAATTTTCGATAGGTGAGTAACACAATTTTATTAATTCGAGGTTATTTGTTAAGTGCATATGCAATATTTGTTATCGCAAATGATGTAATTATTCGTTTTCAACAAGATTTTCGTGTTTATTACCAACGTGCTGACAAGTACATGATGTGCTGCAGGGCGTGGTTTCATTTTAATCAATGAATGTCCTCACTTTAAAGTTGTAGTAGATCATTTGCTCATGTTTATGAATTATTCATGTGATGAAGTCGAATTTTACGCTTTATTTGTAAACAATAAACAATATGTACATTTCAATGTCAATTTCACATCATTTTAATCAATTTCACCACGTGCACTTTTTCAATACATTAGTTTGACTTTTAAATAAAAATTATTAATTAATTTCTGAATAATACACTTCATATTTTTGCTGCTGTTCTATATATACAAACACTTAACACTCGGCTATACAGAGAACTTAACATATTTCCTGTTATCCTATTATTAACATCATAAGTAATATTACAACTTTTAGCTTAGCAAACTTGCCATTTGCCGGCAATAATAAATAAACGACACCCGAACGTCCCCCGACTTTGGGTCATTGCTCGCTTGTAGGTTGATAGTCTGATTAATCGATGATGCTACTTATTTTTTGAGTAGAAGAGGTTGAAATTCTGCATTTATTGCCATATATTAATAGCAATATATTTAGATTTTGTTGTGTAAATATTGTTGATATTGAATATTTGAGTTTTCCTACTCTAAGAGGATAAGCTTATTTAAATATACCTTAATATTTACATTATTTTATTTTTTACAGAATAAAATAAATGGTTAAGCTTTATGTATTAATAATTCTAAAATATTAAGTTAATTCGAATATTAGAAATTATGTGACATACAGTACTGTACGCTGATACTATAATTTATTTTTTTAAGATTAGATATGATATGTATATTTTAACATAGCTACAAAGGAAAATTCTTCATTGTTAATTTAAATATTTATGTATGTATGTATGTGTGTATATATATATATATACTGTACCACCATACATATGTGTATACATATACATACAGGTTAAATCAACTGACTCTTGAAGAATTAAACGAAATGAATAAAAAAATATATATTAAATAAAATATAGATTATCATTTATCATCATATAAACTATTTATTTTGAGAACTAACAACAGTCAGAGAAGCAATAATATAAGAATATAATAAGCAGTTATTACAATGATTATATTGGAGATTAGAATCAGGATATTTGGATTTTTTTTTCTGCCTGCATCCAAATGACTTTAATGACAGGTGAATTAAAAGTCAAGATAAGATTTTATAGTGTTTGTTTATAAATAATTTTAAATATATTAGATTATTTTATTAATGTGGCTTAAATCCTTATAAATTTGTTTATGAAAACTGATAAAAATTAGAAGTAATATCCTCATATCATTCTTTTCTTGCATGTGTGTTTTTGTTTAGTAGGAAAATTTATATAATTTATAATAATCATGACATTTTATTTTAAAGATAAGTTATAGTAAACATAGAATTCTTAGAATTTGGATAAAAACTAATTTTATTTTTGAGTTATAGTATGAAAATTGAGAGAGAATTTAAATTCTTTTTGAGTTTAATAATAATTAAAAATATTATTAATTATAAACGATGCTAAATTAAATAATTTTCATTTTCAATTATATTTAAAAGCAATTTTTTTATGCATTATTTTATCATGATGCTTTAATGTTAAGTAATTTAAGCATTGAGTGAAATTACAGTTTTTATAATGATTTTTGAATATTTTTATAGAAGTCAATAAGTAATCTAACATTTAATAGATTATATATAATATAATGTTAGAATAAATTTTATCTGAAAGTATATTTGACAATAAAATATTAATAACATCATTACATATTTTTCTCATAAGCAAATGTGTTGTCATTTTGATTTAGTTTAAAATATGGTTAAGAATTTTTTCTTTTGTGAGTTCATTGAGCCTCATGAATTAATTTTACCTATTTATCATGAATATGGATCAAGAACATTTCAAATATTACTGTGGTTTTCCTATTGGAGTTATATTTATGATGATCTTTTTCCTTCATATTTATTACTTTTGGAATCGAAATAATATACTGCAAATTTTCCTTAAATTATTTTTTATATTAATAAATTAAGCAGATTATTATAGGAAAAAAATGTTTACATACTTTAAATAAGATTAACTTTATACTTTGATATCTAAAAACAGAATTTTGTAATATATAAAATGATAATTTGCAAGAGTTACTGCAACTGATAGAAGATATAAGTTACAGTATTAGAATAAGCAGCAACAGCAGAGGATGATGATTTGGTTTATAATTATGACCCACTTTTAAATTGCAGGGGTTTTTTTAAATATTTACTGGTACAGTACATCCAATGAAATTACATATCACAAATTATTTTGCTTTATTTTTTTAACTAAAAAATATACTTATAAAGCATGCCAGAAATACAAATTAAATACTATGAGTCATTAATATATATATTATATATATATATATGACTTAATTTCTATAACTTTATTGGGATGCAATTTTCAACTTGCAGACCTATACATTACCACTGTCATCTATCCTTAATCTCAAGAACAGAGTTAGATAGATGGAAATTGAGACCAGATATGGAGAGCTCAGGGGTCAGAGGTCCTGATTAACTATATACAAATTTCTGGTTTAAACTAGAAGTCGCATGATTTTTTAAAATTAAAACGTGATTAAAAATCGTAGCCTGCATTGGGACGATGTCGCAATAATATACATTCGATTTTTTGCTTTGTTAATAGAATTTGTTAACATTATAATAAATTAAATATTAAATTATTTTTAAATGTTGACTTTGATTATTATTACTTAAATTATTGAAATAAAACTGTTCAGTTTTTTTCATTTCTTAAGATTATTTAATCAAGTTCTGTCAAAAGGTCTGTAATATAAAACTATGCAAAATTTATTCATTTTGAAGCTGATTAAAATGTTCTTATTGTCTGTAATGTAACACCATTACTCTCTATAAACCAAATGCGTTTTCTTAATCAATAAATGTTGATTTATAAATTTAAAAAAAAAAAAAAAGATTTTTGATAATTTAAGTGTTCTGATAAATTGAAATATTCTAAAAATAATATCTTTGTACAGATTAATGCTGCAACTAATCAATTCTTGAAATTAAACATTAAAGTTTAGAATTTTTAAATGTATATTAATTAATTAATTAAGATCTATTTTAAATCGGGATTAATTTATTTTTAAAATAAGGATTTATTGTCTTCCGAATGAGTTTTTTTTTTTCTATCTTAAAAAGTTGATAAATTGTTCTACTGATCTGTTTTTTGAACAATGTTATTAAATAAGAACATTTTAGAAGTTATATAATAGATTTAATTGCTATACAATAAGTTCCATTAATTAAAACATCAAGAGTCTAAATCTCTGTTGGCATATACATAATTATTCACTTATTTGTACTGATTTCAACGTATTCAGTTTAATACTAACTGTTAGTATTAAACTGAATACGTTGAATACGTTCTGTAGTAATTTGAGCTCACTAAATGCTAATTAAAATAATTAATTATCAAAATATACTGGAAATTGCTACATCATAATTTGTTAATTAATTTTTGTGATTATTCTTTAAGAGTTTGATTATTTAAATAATGACTTTATCTACATTTTAAAATATTTTTCATAATTGTTCATATAACAAGTGAAGAGTTAAAGTTCAGATTATTAACATGTAATTGTAATTAGTAAATTTTAAAATAGTAAAAATTGATAAAAACATATAAATTTTTATGAAATTTTCTTATTTGCTTTACTAATTGTGACAAAAAAAAAAACCAATGAATTTGTAAAAATTGAAGGTTCTATTCAATATACATTTCACTCTGAGTAAAAAGCTTATTTATTAATATAATTTACTATTTTGTAAGATCATCTGAACACATTTTCCTTAACATAAAATTATTTTAATATACTTCTTGGTAAGATTTTGCAAATTTTAGTACAGATAAGGTGCGCCAATTAGCGACAGAGGACTCTTAAGATTGCGATAGAATTGAAAAATTCATAGCTGTTTGTATTTTTTCTTTGTTAAAATATGTTCCGATACATATTAAAAATGCTTATCATTGTGTTACGATTTTTAGATATAGCATACATGAGTAGTAGACTACACTGTATCTAAGTACACTCTGATGTTCACTTAATGATATATTTCTCTGAATGTATCTTTCTTGTTAAGTGGTACATTCCTGTATATTATTATTTTTTTTTCAAAACATTGGTAATTTGATATTATTTACTCTTTTCCTCTGATATAAGATATAACTTATTGATTTTTTGAATTTTTAATTCTAAAAAGATAAATTATCATAAGTTATTTTAAAGATTTGCTGAAAAAAATCTAACATTAGTTAATTTTATGCAAATATTAAAAACTTTTTGGAACTAAATTTAGCCATTTAGATTGTTCTTTAAGTATAAAGTTAATGTTTTTTATGTGATAAATTACAGGCATAATGACGACCAAATTATACGGAAAAGATCTGAAGGATTACGAGGATGTCGATATTGATGAATTGTTAGATAAGCTCACGGCAGAAGAATTAGAGCAGCTTAGCAGTGAAGTGGATCCTGATGTAAGTTTTCGGCTTCTTAAATAATGATAATTTGCTCTAATTTTTATTGGGAAATCTTTATTATTAAGTTAACACCGTAAATGTGATTCCCTGAGATAAAAACCAATGAAAATATAAATATTCTTGAGTATTATAAGTGTTATATGAAGAATGATATGTTATTCAGGACACACTACAAGACCTGTTTTTATTAGGCTACTCCTTTAGATGTTATCATTAACAATGTGAGAGGAGCGTATACAAAAAAGAAGTAGGTCATTCAGTCAGTCAGGTGTAATAAGTAGAATGAATGAGGAATCAAACGACCACTTCCCACATAAAAACATGCAAACTTGATCACATGATATAATTTATTAATTTATTTGAATTATTAAGTTTAAAAGGTTAAGTCATATCCTGTAAAAAAATTAAGAAAATAGTGTAAAGTTTAATATGGTGAAGGGATTTTGAAGTGTATTTTGATGTTTTGTATAAATTTCTTTGATATTTCCACTGATTCATCTAGTATTTAGTACATAAATATTTTAACGGAATGTAAAATATACTTCATATATTCTGAGCTGGATTATTTTAAGGTTATAATTAAGCTAATTATTAATTAAATTTTATAATTGAATTAATAATTAGCTTAGTTCTAGCCCAAAAATAGTGTTTGGCTATAAGAAATTAGACTATGGTTCATCGTATATTTATATCTGTACATTACACTTTTATTATAAACATATATATTAATAACTTAACATTATATCAGTACAAAATGCAAAAGACTTATATAGTAAGATCATAGTTTAAATATTTTGGGAGATCAGAGCAAGGGAAATTTGAAAAAATCAGATTATGACTTTTGTACAAAAAAATCATAAAACATTATTAAATTAACTATAATTAGGTTAATATATTTGTGGTTAAGGGTTTGATAAAAGGTTCTCTTGGTGCCCACAGGGCAGGAGGAGTTAATAAATAAATTGTCCAGGTTGGTGAATATTATAATCTATTTGGAATTCCGATCAGATTGCGTTCTTGAGGAATAACAATAGAAAACTTCTGTAGACTTAAAATGGGATTTTGAATGCATATAAATCTTGTGCATTAGTTCAGTTCTGTTTACAAGCCTAAATAAACACATCATTCAATTTTTTATTGATATTCCTAGGGTTTTAAACAATTTAACATGATAATTCAGTCTAAACTCCAGTTTAACAACTCTATATTTATATATGCCAAATGACTACTGGATTAAATCAGGCTACTGTACTGCTGCTATTTTAATTAAATTATAAATAATTTGGTACTAGAAGTAGGCGTTAGGTGCCATCTCTTATTAAATTTAATGCCTACCTCTAGCACCAAACTATTTAGAATTTAATTAAAAGTAATAGTGGTTAAGTAGCTCAATTTAATGCTGCAGTTATTACTAAAATATCAGACTTTTGGATGTTTATACTCTATATTTATTTGTATATTTGAAAAGAATTGAGTTTCCAAAATTAGCCACTATATTATTACTTTAAGCATAATCTTGTTCAGCTCAAATTGCATGCGTTGAAAACAAAAAAATGCAATTCTATTGATGATGATTATTTGTTTTTATAATTTAGTGATAGTGGCTCTGAATTATTAGTATTTACTTTTTGACTAAATGCTATCTACCAATTGTTATTACTGTGCTGAAACAAAAGAAAATAGAGTAGTGAAAATAATCAACAGTAAAATTAAATGCTGGGTTTTGAATAGTCGCCTGCCATGTATAAGCACTAGGGATTTTGACTCATGCAAATGAATAAGAACAGTGTGTTAATATTATCCTAATTTTATATAAAATGAATCAATCCTAAGAAATAACTTTTATGAAAACTGTAGCCTATCAGTAAATAATTATTTCAAATGTAAAAAAATTTAATTTACAGTAGAGCCTCGATTATCCGATTCAATTGGGAACTGGGGTTGGTCGGATAATTGAAAAGTCGGATAACCGAAAAGTATGAAAAAATCTATTATTAGTGTAGTATATTATTATATCCCATGTAATTAGTATATCACTATTAACCTACTTCGCGTCGAATTTTCATCGATGTTAAGCCNGGATCAAAAGAACAGAAACTCCATGCAGTGAAAGAGTGGGCGATTTCCACCAAACCATTACCGGAAAAAGAGGTACGACCTTGTCCTACCTCCGACTATCCACAAAGGATTTGGCGACAGACTGTCGCCTCTCTGTCGACATCGGCTTTTCGGGTGTCGTTTCGACCTCCACCAAAGCTTATCTGTGCTTGTCGACATACACCGGCGATTGTTCGAAGGTATAATAATATAACCAAATATTCGGTCTTTCACCGACGTATTTTGTATGTGTCGACATTCACCGGAGAATATCGACATTCTCTAATTTCGGTCTTTCACAGTAACATATATATATCCGTTGGTATGTTCTTGCTGCATAAAAATAAATGATATATCTGATGACATTTTAAATTTTTGTTAATAAATAACGAAAAGTATTTACTGTATTTAATAAATAACAATGAAGATGAAACGAGCAATTATTTATTGTGACATCGTCACAATGCCGGACTGCAATTTTTAATAATATTTTTAATTTATTTATTTTAAAATATATGCTATCCACCTCAAATTAGTAGTGGCGTGCCCCTGTACATCATACTTTTTCTTTAATTAACAATAGAGTTGTACCGGTCAGGGGAACTGCTTTCAGGGAAAATTTTGAATTGAAATCACATAATTTACGCTCTAGACTGCAAGTTCCTTTATAATTAATCGGGGCATCCTGTCCCAAATTTTTTCAAATCTTGTTTCGAATTTCCTTTATCTAATACCGTTCTCGAGATTAAAGGGAGACAGATGGACGGATGACAGTGGGAATTTATTGGTCTTTTCCAAATTGCAACCCAATAATAAATGAAACAAAAATGATTTTTGATGATCTGAATATTTTTTTTTTTCAAAACATTGAATAGTAAAAATTTTATTTTTAAATTTAGGAGGAGAATTTTCCTAAAATTTTCCATGTAAAAGTTAATTTTTTTTTCTTTTCTTTGTTTATTATTACAGCATTTTCTATATATCAAACAAGAAATGTTTGCAGTTTAGGAGAATAAAAGTGTAATAATAATAATAATAACAAAAATTAATTTCAAGAGTCTACATTTAATTAAAATAATAATCTGATTCATTTAACGATAACGACGACCTCATTTTTTTTTATCAAGCTCGTATTAACTTTTGACTGATTGGAAAAAAAGGTTGTTACTCATCATCAAATGTGTTGTTAAGGAGTCATATTGCATAGTAAAAAAGTTTGTAAGATACAATCTTTAACAGTTGTTACAACATCAATAAATTTGCTTGCTTACTTTTAAACTAAAAATACATAAATTTTTGTGAAATTTATTAAAATAATTTTATAATAAATCAAAATATAGCTATTCTCATTGCTTCTATCAAGTTTATTTTGTATAATATCTACAATTTATGCAAAAAATATAAAGAAACTAACAATATTACCTCTTTATGGTGACTATATCTGTAGCTTATCTGTCGCGCATTGCTGCAATCTCAGAAGAAATGAAATTCAAGCAAACTCGTTGTGATAAAATTAAGTTTACATTTTATCATTTTTATTGAAACTTATTATTATTATTATTCATTTTCATCGGGAAAACATTTCAAAGTGTCGTTTCAATTTTATTTATTTATTTATTGGAGTGCTTTGTGGATACACGATATTTTTTGTTTTTCCATCTGGTGCGTACACGAATAAATTAGGTTTTCTGACGCGTGAGTTGGCCACATACAGTTGTCCATGTGAGAAGCACGGTTTCTTTAAATTTATCCCACATACTCGCAGAGATTGTTAGAAGTGCAGTATTCCCCATTTTTATATATATATTTTTTAATCCTTTATAATTTTGATTATTTAATTGCTCCTTCCTCTCTTCCTTGGCATGTTGTGAAATTTCTCATAGTTGGATAATAAACCGTTTCATTGTAATTTGTCTTTTTAAATTATTTTGAGTCGATATTAAAATTTGGAAAAGGGGGATCCCCAGATCGGTAAAATAGGCGAATTTCCTTCTACAACTTCGGTTGTTGTTCGGGATACAGTTAAGGTTTTAACAAAGTTCGAGCGATTACGTAATTAGGAAAAAAAAAGTTGAGATAAAGTGATTAAACAAAAATTATTACAAATATCCGTAAATAATAAATGCATATATACAGATATTTTATGGAGGGGGAAATGGTCTTCACAATTTGAAATCGATCGAACACACAGTGCTCGAATGCTTGTGTAAACGCGCACCATCTATCGTAGGATAAATGCCAGAAACCTTCATGGGAGTATATTAAACAACTTCTCAAAGTTTCACGGCAATCGGATAAACGGGGGTAATGCATGAAGGACACACACACACACACACACACACACATTCATTTTTATATATATAGATTAACATGCAATTAATGTATGGTAAACATAACTGGAATTGAATTTTACAGTTGACTTCTACTAAAATATGGAGTGAATTGAATATAATGATGATGAACATCCTTACAATAAACAAAGATCTTTCAAAAATCTAAATTCTGGATTGTTTATGATCTAAAATAATTGATTTGACCATCTACCTTTATACCTTTATACAATTCCCTTAATATAATTAGTAATTTACATAATTCTAGTCTATAAATAATTCAAATTTTAAAGCCAAATAATTACTGGATTAGATTGGGCTAGATTATATTATTTTATAGATTCGGACTATATTATATATTAATTTAATACGAGATGGCACCTCTAGGCCAAATTACTTACTATTTAATTATAAATAGTAGTAATATAGCTTGATCTAATCCAGATCCAACAATTGTTTTGCTTTAATATGACTATTGGAACTAAAGATATATTTTGAATTCAATTTTTAGCCGTGTTTGGCTAAACATTCAATGTTTAAGACTGGAAATTTCAAAGGCAAAGGCAGGTGTTTTTCTTTCAATTTATATATTTTGTTGTTGACTTACATAAATAAATAAATATTTAAATGAACGTATGAAAAGAATAAACAATTGTAAGTTAAATACATATTGGATAATTATATCTTTTATTATCAGATAGATGATAGAAAAAAAAATACAAATGACATCTTTCACAAAGAAATGATACTAAAAAATATTCTCTCTTAATGAAGATAGTTCCTTTGTCATTCCTTTTTTTTTGTTTTTAAGGATTGTACTAATAAGGGATAATTGATGATATTTAAACAAAGAAATATGGAAGGTTTAAAAAAATTTTAATGTTTTAAAGTATAAGATGTTTTTGTTTATATTTTAAAAATGAATAAAATACACTGCATTCAGGATTTGATTTAGAAGATCATTAGAAATAATATAACAATTTGGTACTAGATTATCTTTTATGTCATTGATTATACTGTAAAATTTAATCCAAGAAAAAAACTAGAAATATTTATATATAATTTTCTTATCAATTTTTTAAGCATGCTAATTCACACAATTCAATGATACACAAACAAAAAATTAAAATTTATTGAGATTTGAATTAATGCACCTTTGAGGGTGGCAGTTCAAAGAACTCTTACGTTTTCAACCTTGTTAACACCAAAAGTGCCATTTATCAGGTGTGTTATTGCAGATGTGGACGGCCAAAAGTGGAATTTTGGTGTTGATAAAAGTCAGTGTTTTTTAACTTTACCCACTGTTAAAGGCATATTGATTAATTCAGCCAAGTAAATGCGGTTGTTAGTTCATCCTTCATTCAGAGTTGTTTTTCTTCTTACAGTTGTTTAAGGAAGTTAATTTGAGAAAGGCAAAAGTATTTTCAGTGAATATTTAAATTTTATGTTTTGTAGAATTGTATATAATTCTTTAAATTTGTTTTCAAAATATAATACATACAAAATACAATATCATAAGGTAGTAAAATAAAAAGATGACTGTAGAAGCAACTACTACACTCACAACCTTTTAAACAGAAAAACAGTATTTAATAACAAACAATTTCAGTCTTAATTAACAGTCTTATTAATTATTTAAAAATTTGTAGTTAGTTCTTTGAATTCCAATTTTAGAACGTTGTCGACCTGAAGCAGATCTTGTGTAAGAATCAAAAATATTTGTCAATTATACATTATTTACTGGATTATAAAGGTTCTGTTTAGTGTACTTATTAAAAGGCCATCTTTACGTTAAGAAGATATCAAACATTATAAATTCAATGGTTAAGAACAAGAAAAAGGATATAAGTGTAGAGAATGCTAAACATTTCACATTAAAACTAAAAGTAAAATACTGTAAAATATCATAAATAAATACCGAAAATATAAAAAGTGCATAAATTATAAGTTATAAAATATATATGTCACCCACATGGGCAATGAAGAATAGAAGTAACAAATAACTATAATAAAATGTCCTTGAAAGTTATAGTGTCAATTTTGAACCATGTCCTACAAGTGGTCGATGGTGTGTTGTAATCTTTATAGTGAATAGATCTAAAGGTAGAATTACTATGAATGTTTGGTCATCACATGCTACTTACCTCTATAATAGCTTTCTTAATACCTCTTGTTTAAAATGTATATTATTAAACGAGATATTAAGATATATATAATACTTTATATAGTGTATACAATATGTACACTAATATTTCTATGAATCATTTGTAGTTTGACTGAAAGCAATTAACTGAATACAGTTATTTACATATACTTTAATTCAAATACACACTATTTAAATATTAAGCAAAACATCTTAAATATCACAAATAAACTTGCTACATTTTAAAATAAAGTTTTGAAGGATTTTTTTTAAGATAAATCACCTGATAGTAAGATGCTGAACTTTCTCAAACAAATACAGTGTAGACAATGGAATGCATCAATTCGAGATAACAGAAATAGCGATAAGAATCTTAACAATCTTAAATAATAGGAAGGAATTGTGTGTTAACAATTTGAGATATGATTAATGTTACTTTTTCCATACCGAGTGACAGTCGTATTATTAGTCGAAATAAATATACTGCCTCTAATTCGTAAAAAAAAAATTAATGTTAAAATTGTATTATAAAAAATCTAAATATGTTTTGAAATAATGATATGTCTTCAAATTAATAACAAAAATATTTCATTTTTATATTTGGAAGCGAGTTAATTTTACTTCTTCTGCCCTGTGGTCACTAACAGGGTTTTACTTCCGTTCCTGTCATGAGATGGCCTAGTAGTGAGGGATGGGGCCTGACATATTTGGGACAGACCATCACCCAGGTTTGATCCTGGATTTTCTAGATCAGTGTTTTTCAACCTGTGGTTCGCGACCCCATGGGGGTCACAAAGCCTTACACGGGGGGTCGCGGGTGAAAGAAAAAGACAAGTGTTTGTAGGTCCTACACTACAATAAAAAAACTAGAATATCAGTGAGAAGGCTGTGCCTGTTTATTTTACAGTACAATTGGTTTTTCAATCGATATTTAAAGAAAGAAAATTAAATACGTGGTTTTTAAAATCACTAATATAGTTTAAATATGGTTCTGGGGGGTCGCCAGAATTTTTTAACTTGTAAAGGGGTCACGTATTCAAAAAGGTTGAAAAACACTGCTCTAGACTGGTAGGCTGATGTCTTAACTGTTTTGGCCATCTTGCCAGCAGTGAAATTTATTACTAATTTATACTCAACTGAGCTCATGTTTAGAAGAAAAAACTTAAATTGTTAATTAAATTTTGGAATTGTTTATTCTAATAGAAAAATTTCATTTTATAAACCAGTAAAACAATGAATTATTTCATAATTAAGCAAATATAACTGGAATATTTATAAATACCTACAATATTTCAGCATTTGTTCATAATTGTGAATTAGTACATTCAATTCTTATTGAAGGATCATCTTCAGGTTCAACATACAGTATAATTTACACAAGTGAATAGTAATTTTAATTAAAATAAACCATTTTGAGTCAATGTGATTGGCACCATCCATGAGAGAATGTGGCAAAGTAGAATTAAAATTTTAATGTATATGAATTGTTTTACTTAATCTTTTACAGTATGTGTGTAACTGATGCTTAAATTTTCTCATAGAAATATGCAACATTTTAAAAATTATTTGACATCTGGTAAACATTGGCCACTATAAGATGTAGTGCTATAATGCTGTATTATATAGAAAATTCAATACAGCATTAAACAAATGAAGCTCTGTACATAGCATATAGCATGTGTACTTTTTTTGTAGCTTATAGATATAGGTTTTTGTAGCATTATAGTGCTATATATTAGAGACTGGTGTACACTAGCCATTAGGAATGAAAAAAGAAAAATTCAATTTAACCTTCTTTTCAGCTGAAATAGATTAAATTGTTTATTCTGCTGATTTAAATTTGTTCTTTTGAACTTAAAGTAGTTTTTAAAAATATCAAACAAATTAACACAAGATAAAAATTTTCAAATTACATTGGATTCAGCTTAAAAAGAGCAAAATTTAAGGTCAGCAAAATGAGCAATTCCAATTTATTTGAGTCAAAGTAAGCTGAAATTGGATTGTTTATTGATTTAAATCATTTTAAGAAATGATTTTAAATCAGTTTTATATGAAAATATGCTAAAAGTATATTAAATATTTTGCATTAAATTACAATTATAGCTATAACTAAATCAACACCTGTTCACTCGCTGAGAGATTTATTCTTAACACAAACGTTTTCAATCCAATCAATGGATCATCGTCAGGTAAATTAGAACATTTCAAAAAATAGAACAACAAGTTCAAAATACAAAAAATATAAATATTAATAACGGATAACCAATATATTACTAACAGCAAAATAACGTTTTTAAATAATATAATTAATACAAATGCTGCTAAAATTATAAATAAAAATAAAATATTAAAATATAACAAATAAATTGTGTATACAAAATATTAATACTTCAAACTTAATAGACAAATCGATAACACTATATATTAATAATGCTTAATAAACTGTACGGAGTTTCTCAACTAAACTATACAGAGTTTTTTATATACATAATATTAAAGCTCCTGCTCTTATTTGAAGTTTTTAACTGCAAACTTCCATGCGGAAGGAAGTCCCTCGGCATCCCTTGCGTTGATGCAATTCCCTTTAAGTTTGCTTTTATAAATTTCTAATTTTTCGGCCGTTTTTGCCAAGGTCGGGGAGTGTATTTGTTTCAGTATATCTGCTTCATTCCATCTTACTATCGAACCCTCCGTTTGCGCCATTTGAGACAATACTGTGGCATTCGAACCTTTTCTCACATCATATCTGTGCTCTTTTATCCTTACCCCTAGATTTCTAGTAGTAACCCCAACATATTCTTTATCTATTCCTAACATCTGATTCTCGTATGG
>NW_019384599.1:65394-142675 GCF_000671375.1 Centruroides sculpturatus | reverse complement strand
AAATGCTACAGTTATCAGTATTAACACGCCAAACGAGGTCAATTGCTGCACCGTATCATCAATTAGAAAAATCATAGAAAACACAGTAAAAAATGCAGATGTTTCAAGTATTAATGTTAAAAATATTCCAAGATTACTAAATAATTCAATAGCAGTTTCTAAAATTTCATACACTGAATCTAATATTTTAATAATAGATTTAAGACGAAAATGATCGATTTGATCTGTTTTATGAAAATCAAATAATAAGTTTACATAAGAGAAATATAAACGAAATTTCCATAATGAATATGTGCATACTAATGTGAGGAACATCATAAGATAAAGTATATTTCCAAATAAGAAACACAATAAAAGAGCATCGACAAAGATCAATTTTGAGTCACAAGAGCAATGTGTCGAATCAAAACAACGGATAACATTGTTAGTTATTCGTGCGTAATAAGCAATCACGACCATAAAAAATACCATTGATGTCATCTCAAAGAATCTATCTTGGAGCATATAAAAGTTCGCTTCTAAGTGTGTTTTCGAGTGCAGAATTTCTTCTAAACGTAGAAACATTTCAGTTATTATCTTCCACTTATTCGATAAATCCGATGATACCAATACTGGAACAATACTTCCGTTTAGGAAGAACCAAAATATCTTTATCAAACATATATAATCCCACGTGATCGTTGAATATTTTACTCCGAAACATAATATATCGTATTCATAATGGTAAAGGTAGGACATACAATGGATGTAGAAGTGAATCCACAAAATAACATTTATAATTAAGCAATATAAATTATGTATGACTTCACGAATTTTATTAGGATTGTGTCTGTTGTACGAAATTGGTAGACCGAAAATTTTCATTACATTAAACGACGGATTCAATGCGCAGCGAATACAGTTGCATCTCTCTTTCAAGGAAAACATTTTAAAACTAAATTTAGAAAATTATTCAATAATTTTTTGCTAATTAATTGCAGGTTATCGATTAAATCTAACATTATCGGAATTTCTATATGAATAATTTCTCAATTCCATCTTATTAACTAAGATATAATCAATAAGTATCGTGCATTAATGATACACTTAAAGCATAAATTATTGCAGTATAGTTGTGTAGGAAACATGATAAACTCTACGAGAGAAGTAATCAGTTTATTTGAAGACTCTAAATATGAAGAATTTTATTTGTAGACTTTACTTAAGCTTTATTTTTCCTTGAAACTAAATTAATATTTACATTAATTGTTTAGAAGCGCAATCAATCAATGTTTTAAATTATTTTACACTAGACATTCACTTAGTTGACTAAGTATCAAGGATACGACAAAACTCCTATTGGTTCGAATTTATAAAACAAGTAAAAATATTCAAAATATATATAAATGGTTTGCTGTATATTAGTTAATATGACGATTTTAGTCTCTGTAATCCAAAAATATTCTTGGTAGACAAATCTCACAGCAATCTTATTGGCAAATTAAATTTATTTTGTAAAGACTACATCAAATGCATTTCGGGCTGGTCAAACTAATGAAGAGGGACTGGAAAATATTAGACCAGCCCGAAATGCATTTGATGTAGTCTTTACAAAATAAATTTAATTTGCCAATAAGATTGCTGTGAGATTTGTCTACCAAGAATATTTTTGGATTACAGAGACTAAAATCGTCATATTATGTGTATTATTATATAAAATATTATCCTGCTTTTGATTACTATACAATATACTCACTACTATTACAACATTGTAGCATATCTATACTACAAAAATTTACATTCAGAAAAATATTGTGTACTATATAGTAGTAAATTGCATTTTTCTTTTGATTTTAATATAAAAATTTACATAGCTATGTTTTTTGATAGGATTCGTTGCTTCCACCTTCGGAAAGATGTCGCGAGCAGACTAATAAGTCTCCGACTGGACCGTTAGATAGAAAGCATCTTCTTGAATATCTGGAAACATCAGCTAAAGAACAAGAAGATTGGCCAGAATGCAAACCATATCAGCCTGGTGTTAAAAGAGGTAATGGAGTGTTTATGTTTTGGATATAACACACAAGCATGCACACAATTATTAAACAAGGCATGTTCAATACAAAACTGGAAAAGTGCCATTAAAGGATGAGTAATATCATAGTAGTTTTGACACATCAGAGGCAACACTGTTAGCAATGGACTGATAAAATGGTGGTGCCTGTCAAGGAAGAGTAATGTAGTTCCAGCTGTAGAGAATCTTTCATGGAACTCTCACTGCTTTTAAGGGCACTTTTACAGTTTTCCATTGAATGTGCTTTTTATTTTATATTTGGTTATAATTTTTAAATATTTTCCACTAGTTACATGTCATAACCACATAGGCCAGTTAAAACAGATTATGTGGCCATCAGTTCAGTTATAATTAAAACTTTTTATTATAAACCATATGTGATATATAGTGTTTCTCTCTGTTATCAAAAAGCATGATGCACATTTGAGAATTTTTTCCTTTTTGGGGTGATACAAGATCTTGAAAATGTGTCAGGAGACTATTAAAAGAAATTCTGTATCCTTATTGTTAGAATAGATACTTGAAATATAACAGCAAAAAAATCACTTTAGCTAGAAAGCTTTTATTCTTTATGAAGATATAGTAGAAGATAGTACAGGAAATCCTCATTAGTTTGAAATTCAGGGGACGAAATAATCACGACTTTGAATTTCAAATTATTCAAGATCTACATATTTCTGTACAATATGCCAAATGCCACATAATTGATGTAATTAATTAAGCAAACTAAATAAGGCTATGTATACAAAACGTTATTTCCATTAATAAATTAATAATAATAATATAAATAAACTGAAGGTAAACAGCACGTATCTGGTGAGAAGTAAAACAGAATTCTTTGAAATGCATCCCAAAAAGTAGTCATTCAAATGTACGTTTAGTAGCCTAGAGCCCTACATATATTTCAGTCTGATGCTTGTAGCCCAATCTTGCAATCCCAAATCCCAGCTGTATTTTATGACATAAGAGAAAAAAATGGTAGTACATGAGTAAGATGATACCTGAAATGTGTTGCTATAAAGACAAAGACATACTGACCAGATTAAAGTTGTTCTCAGTCTATTGCTCTTTTATAGTATGGAGGCACTTTAATCTTCAGGAATAAATTAGGATATGCGTATCACAGTTCGGATAGAATTTCAAAGTAGAAAATTCTTTAACATGTAAATATCTAACCCTGGCAGGAACAAAAGTACAGTTATGAACTAATGCTATTTTGAACTTTCCAAGTTCAAATTAACAAGTTATTTCCTTTAATTAGGAAGCTGATAATTCTGTCAGAAAAATGTACAGCAGTCTCAATTTAATTAAATATAAACAGTTCAGTTTACTTCTATTTTTGTATTTATAATTTTAAATCCTGCATCTGAATAATTCAAGTGCTGTAGATTTTAAAAATATGACAATTGCTGATACATATCATTGATAAATACAGATAAGTGTGAATAGATTGTTCACACTTACCTGTATCTATCAATTCCAGTTTTTAATTTTATTATTGACACAAAGAGATAACAATAACATTTTTTCTCTATCTTACAAGTGAGTTTTCTGCATCAGAATATTGTTGCGCCACTATAATAAAAGATAAAATTGTTTTTTGTTAAAACAACTGCTATAATTTGTGATTGTTTTAACAAAAAAATACATCATTTGTTTCAGATGTTGGTCATCCGAGATTAATCTTTTCAATAGAAGTAATTAGATCAAATCTCATTTTTTCAATATGTTGTACAACAATATTCTGAATGAATACATAATGATTGTAATTCAGATCAATTATAATTTACTGTAAATAAAATAATTAAATAATAAAAATATATTCTCTTTTCTCTTCAATAAATAAAGTTTTTTGATAATTATGAAAAAAATGACAAATTTTAAATAATTTTGGAATGACAGTAGATATGCGCATTAATAAACAAAACCAACAAGTTGTGTTTTTGGATTAGTCTAAAGCAAAATAGGAAGTTTATTAATCCAACTAAACATAAATTTGAATAGGAACTGCCAAAATTTTAAGAAAAATTTGCAAATGTGATCTAATTAATGTTTCATTAAAATATAATAATAATTTTTATTTATTGTTTATGGGAAAGAACTGTTGTTTGCAAGTACATATTAACTGACACTTTACAAGAATGGTATCATATCAAGGTTTGAGTATATATTTTTTTCATAATTTTGGGATGAAATACCTATCAGGATATAATTTGTTTAAAGAAAATGTAATTTCAAATTATAAAATATTATTAAATAGATATAGAAACATTAAAACAAGAATCATATTTGTAGGAAAAGTTTGGAAGCCAAAAGCGGAACCTAAATTAAAAGAAGAGGATGACATAAAAATTGAATTGGATTTAGATGATGATTACGAAAAAGCTTTATCTACTGCCACAGAATCTGAATTAGTAGATCTTGCAGGTAAATTTTATCTTTTTAAATAATGAAATTTATTTTACAAAGAATGCACTAAGTAATTTATTTTTTTTTATTTAATAATAGCTGTTTTGGGTCTACACAGCATGTTGAATCAAGATCAGTATCATGCTTCAATCTTAAATCAAAAACAAGTTACTGGAGAAAAGTTTGAAAGTTTGTATTTTATTAATTTAAACTAATTATCATATTGTTTAAAATTATTTATATATTTATCATTAGGAATTTTCATATTAAAAATAAATTATTAATTTTAACATATAAAATATAGTTGTTATATATAAGGTCTTCCAAAATGAATGTTATCATTTTAAATTACTGAAATTATGTTATTTACTATTTAAGAATTACACCAATTGATATAATAACCATCAGAGTTCCATTTGTATTTAAATATCGTGTTGTCTAAAACCATACATGTTAATTAATATTAATATATAATTATATATAAATGTTAGGAAAATCTATACTAAAATGTTATTTTACATTTTAATCCAAGATGCAGTGGATTCAACATAATAAATATATTTGTCAAAACATCGAAAAGTTCATTATAATTTTATAATATTTAACAAAATTATATTTATCATAGAAAAATTTGGAATAATTCTTATAAAACTTTTACGTCCGGTAAAAAAAAGATTCTTATGTCTACAGTTAGTTTGCTGTAACTTTGTGAATGAAACAAAAATGTAAAGTGGCCACCTCATTACTGTACATTACAAAATGTATACCTCTACATTCTCTGTCTCATTGGGGAAGCAATAGCAGTGCCCTAATAAAAATGTGAACATTCATTCATTATTATAAATTTAGTTCTGAAAATTATTAGGAGAGATTACTGCTTTTGAAAACATATTTCTTGAAGAAGCATGCATGAAGTTATAGCAAACGGCTTACAATTATAGTAAGGTTCATACATTACATAAAAAGATCAATTTTATTGTAACACTGATTTTAGCAATTATATTTAGAAGAGAGATGGTACTATTTAGTTATCTTTTAGAAATTTGAGCAGCAAACAAAAAATTTTTGCTTTTAACAGAAGCAAAAATTTTTAAGATGCTATGTTTAAATCATTATTAGTGTTTCTGTCATAGAAATTCACAGAAAATTTTTAAATTTTTCAAATTTTAAGTCTCTGGAGAAACAACTCAAGACTGACAATATCAAAATTTAGAAAAATGAGTCTTATATCATGTTAATAATGATTGCCAAAGTGTATTTATTTATTCAAAATTACATATAAAATCTCATTTGATAGCCTATATAAAAATTTAGGCTAATAATAGATATTTAATGAACATTTTATTTTAATTTAAAACCTATATTAAAGAATGATACTAAAATATAGTAGAATATAATACTAAAATTTCAATTATATTTAACTGAAATTACGTAGTCCTGGAAATTTTTAGGTTTTAAAAGGAAAATGTCTTGACGTCTTGGTAATAAAAAATAAATAAATAACTGAGACTCAAACCCTAATCAGGACAACAGCATTAAATCCTGGTCAGGGTTTAATGCTGTTAATTAATTCTGAGTAAAGTTTAATCAGCATTTAAAAAATATTCAGTAGTCAAGAAGAAGAAAAAGTGAATTGGTGCTGAACTAATAAGAGATCAACTAAGATATTTTGCATAAGAAAGTTCTTATATAAGTTCTAACTGGATATATTAACTATAAAGTCCAGCAAAACTGATTAAAAACAAACAAATGTTTTCAGTTAATGAAATGTCTTCAAAACTTTTTTTAAAAAAACAAAATTTTAAGGTTTTTTTTTCTACTTCATAGAAAAGTTTTTAGTCATTGTAACAATAATAGGGACTTTTTAACAAGGGGGTAAAACTATTCCTTTATATAAATATTGTATTTGTTATTCTGGCTTTGATTTATGGTGAGGATGGCCTAATTTGAGGATGAAAGTATTATTAAAATCCTAAAGAAATTATTATTAAAAAAATCAATAAATATAAAAGTATGCCAAAAAGCATAAATTTAAAGTGTATAAAATTGTAAGCATTGAATATAAAACAAATTTTGTATTAAATATAACTAATCTTTACGACACAACTAGATGTACAGGTAGACACTAGGCTTTTTTACACCACTCTTTATTTTGCAATGTCATAGGCGCTGATACACTATAAACATGCATGAAGTTATAGTCGTTTGCTATAACTTCATGCATGCTTCTTCAAGAAATATGCCCAAAACATATTGAAAATATATGTCCCTCATCTGCTCAACTTGTACCAGCACCTAAGATATTGTAGAATAAAGTGTGATGTAAAAAAGCCTAGTGTCTACTTGTACACCTAGTTGTGTGGTCAAGATTAACAAATGAAAGAAGGCACAGTTTCAGAAACAGCAAAGTTAAATATAACTTTAATAACTTGAACAGAAGAGGGATGATGGAACTAGAATAGATTTCTATAGAAAATAATATAATTTCACTTAAATTCTCTCATCTACTGAAAATTCAAGTAAAATAGGCTTCATCTATCTGTCCTTTGTTAGTTAAATCTTAACTTTATCCTAATATTTGGTGTGTGTAAATCCATAGTACAACTACCTTTACAGTGCAGTAAAAGTTTGTTTTGAACATTTTCAGTTTTTGTAATTAACCCTCCTTGAGAAATTTGTAATTCAAAAAAGAACTAAAGTCCTAATTTATTTGAGAACTAGCTGTTACCCGCGACTTCGTCCGCAAAGGTTTTGCAAGCAAACCCCATTTACATTCAATATTTCAATAACCATAGTAATTGTTATATAACACCTACCGCTGAAGAGAATTGCTGAGAATCAAACAAACTATTTTCAATTTGATCAATTTTTTGGAACGTTTACAATCGTTCTATAATCGAACCAATATGCAATAACAAATTCGAATTTAAAACTGTTCGAACATTTTTAAAATCGAAATGGATAAAAATATTTATAACAATGTCAGAAATGTTATTAATTTAATACACCTAAGTACTCGATGAAGACTAAATCCTCTCCCTCACTCCCCGCGGGGGAATTTCTAAAAATCCCTTCTTAGTGTACATTCTCATGGCATACCCTACTAAAATGCAGATAAAAACAAAAAATTGCATCTAAAATAGCACAGTAGAAGCCGTTCTTTCGGTTACGCCTTAATGCTCTCCCTCTCCCCCCCCCTTGGGAATTTCAAAAAAATCCCTTCTTAGTGTGCGTTTTCATGACGTACCCTAACTGTGTACCAAATTTCACCTCTTTAGGTCCAGCAGTTTGCTCTGGGCGATGATGAATCAGTGAGTCATTCATTCAGTCAGTCAGTCAGGACAAGCAATTTTATATATATAGATCACCTTTTTGAGTTATAAATTTTTTAAGGAAGGTTGTTTAAGAAGTAAACTTTTACTGTACCATAAAGGTAGTCAGTCATACTGTGGTTATTAATAGTACATTTATCAATAGTAGTGTGTAAATCTATCACATTGTATGCTGTATCATCACTTTCACACTACTGCATTCTGTAGTTAATATATAATAATCTAATAATATAATCCGTAATAATTTTTGGTCATAAATGCTTAATAGATTATGAATATTTATAAGACAGTTTTTTACTACATTTATTTATTTGATGTATTTCATTTTTAAAATACAGCCGTAGTTCGTTCAACAAAACCAAAAGTTCTTCCATTCGAACCAGACAACAACACTGATGTTGACAAAACATTGGAACAAGTTACAAAAAATGATCCTCATCTTAATTCACTTAATTGGAACAATATAAAAGTAAGCCTTTTTTTTCAATGTTTTTCTAATTACAGTTAAATAATTTGTTGTTGTTTATGTTGAATGATGAAATACAACAATTTATCATTATTATAATGACAAATATTCTTAATTTCATCTCAGAAATTCACTGAAAATAAGTCATATGCCAATTAGTTTATTGAAAATAAATCATTTAATAAACTATTATATATTTTCTTTCATTTCTCTATAATCAGTTACATTCATAATAAATTATATAAATTTTTGATTGACAATTGAAATTATATGGATATTTATTAAATATGGCATTTATATGATGGCCAGATGGACGAGGAAGTTAATGCATTGTCCTACTTCTCTGGAAGACCTGGGATTGAATTCAGGTGAAAAACCCCCAGGAATTTTTCTAGGGGTGGTCTGTCCCCGATGTGTCAGACCTGTCATTTACTAATCAACTATCTCATTGTGTGGGCCTGACTGAAACCATGATGGATATGATTAAAAAAGGCCCTCTAAGTACCCACATGATAAAGTAGAAAATAATAATAATAGTTTATTAAACAGTATATCAGTATTTTGTTGTTTGCGAATAATTTTTAAGCAATGAATTGTTAGTTCAGAATTTACATGTAAATTAGTTTACTGACATTATTTTAAAAGTTGATATATTCTACATACATTGTAAAGAATTACATAAAATTATGCAACATTGACATATTAAATTTTAAGATGATAATTTACATTAGACTAAACCCATTGCTTGGCGTTTTTAATATAATAACTTAGTTTTTATTTAACAAGTTAATGTAATCTTCTGGATTTGATGAATATTCAACTTTTAACAGTTAATTATAAAATATATATCCATAGACATTTAGATAATCAAAAATTTAATTTATACCATTTATGATAAATTACATTATCTTTGCTTAAAGAATCTTTTGCAAAAGATGTTCTGCAGCATTAACAGTTTTTAATTTTCAGGATCTTGGCAAAACGTGTTTAATGAAAAGACCATAATAATTTATGTGAATATACATATAATACACATCTCAAAGCCCGATGAATTAATATAATAATCCAACGATTGCCTAAATATTCAGGCTAAATATGATTATAAACAAATAATTAATACAGTGGGTGATCGGTTAACGAATATAATCTGTTCCAAGACTTTGTTCGTTAACCGATTATCAATTTACCATAGGTTTCAATGGCAATTTGATTAATTCGTTCTGGAGACCCCAAAAAATAAAAAAATATATATCTGTAAATTTTTTTCATCCAATGGAGATTATTTTTTAATAAAATTGAAGACAGTCTAAAAGGAAAGGTCTGTTGCCAAGAATGTATATTGTCTGGAACATGGAAATAATAAATGGTGGTCCTTTTTGGGCATACTGTCTTCAATTTTATTAAAAAATATATATACTTTCTTACTACATTTATTTACATGTAATAGTAAAAATACATATATATGTAGTCTTGCATTTTTATTAGTCATGATTTTTCTGTTTGTGGGGGTTAAAGAATCTGTCCAATGTCAATTGCTTTTCTGTCTTCTTCATGATTTTTCAGAAGTAATTGTAATTGTAGAGATCCCTAGGCCTAACCTCAACCTGGTTTGGATGACATTTCAAGACCGTTGTTCTGACATCCTCCCACGTCTTCAAAAGATCTTTAATAGCAGATATCGGCATAAATCCGCATTTTCAGAAGAAAACATAAAAGAATTGTTTCTGTCAGAAATATAAAAGGCTGGAATTACAAGGGAGAGTTTCAAAGTTCGGGAGAATACTATCCAATCAGTATATACTGGGTAGAACGTCGTTGTCGACATCTCCCGCGCTCCGAAAAGTTTCGAATTGTTGCCTGAGACAAAGAAAGACCAATCGGTATTCGTTATTTACGTCGCTTCTTTTTGTGTTTGTTCAGTGAAGTGTTCGTTATCTGAACATGTGTTCGTTGTTCGATCATAAAAATCTTTCGCGAAAGTGTTCGTTATCCGATCTGTTCGTTAACCGATCATCCACTTTATATTTAAAATATGTTACATGTTTTCTCATTTATTTCACTTTACAGGAGGCTTTGAGATTATTTCCTTCAGTTCCAATGATTTCTAGAGACTTAGCTGAAGACGTCACTATTGGTAAGTTGTTCGAGAAATCTAGCTTAAAATACCAAAAGAATTTACGTATTTCTAACTTGATATAACTTGTTCAGATGGATATACACTTCCGAAAGGATCAACCTGTATTCTCTTCAACTATATGTTACATCGAGATCCAAAAGTATTTCCCGAACCTGAGAAATTCGATCCGGATAGGTTCCTACCAGAAAACACTGCAGGCAGACATCCATATGCTTATGTTCCATTCTCAGCTGGATCTAGAAATTGCATCGGTGAGTATATTGGACTGCAGTTTGAAAAAATTGTAGACCTATAAATTTCCACTGTTTGTCTGTCGTTATTTAATCTTGAGATCGGTGTTAGATACATGAGTCGAGACCTGTTCTGAAAAGCGTAGGGGCAGGAGGCCCCGATTAACTATATAATAACTTTCTGTAAAGAAGGAAGTCACGTAATTTCACGTAAACATTAAAATCCTGTAAAGTATTTAAACTGTTTACAAAATTTGATTTTATTATTAATGTTTTTATAATTATGTAGTTTTCAAAAGTCCTGTTATCAGTCTTAGGAACCACTAAAATTTAAAAAATCTTTAATNTTTTTCAAATATTCTTTCAAAAGTTTGATTAAACTTCAATCAAGCTATGTAAACCAATTAAAACAATTTTGCTAATAAATGCAGAAAACATTTTATACAGAATAAAAATAATAGTTTCAATTATTTTAATATCTTGTTAAAGTTCAATTGCAAAACTGTAAAGGTATATACACACATAGTAGAAACTTGATTTAACATTTTTCAAAAACCATTGAAAAAAGTACAGGTAGCCCTTGGTTTACGCTGATTCACAATAACGCCGCTGCACAATTCGCCATTTCATTGTGTAATTCCCCAATTTTCCCTACACTAAATTTGACCAATCCCAGCAAGACATGAGTCCACTACGACACCACATGTTATGGCATAATTGTGGCTCGTTGGGATTGGTCGGATCTAGACCAATAGAGAATGTTCCATGAACCGTTAGATTTGAATGAGCTGTGGACCCGACATAGAGCTACAGAAGAACGACAAAGAAGAAACTCCAAGAGTTTTGAAAATGGCCGATCTAAAGCGTATCCTTTCAACTATGGAAAATTTGATGGATGAACTCTGTGAGTTAGACAATGATTGGGAGCGAAGTGCAAATGTAAAAAGGAGCATCATCGCATTCATTTGACCATATTCTAAAATTATTAATGAAAGAAAACAAAAATGTAAACAATTAAAGATGGATACTTTTTCCGAAAAATGTAAGAGATCAAAACCAAAATTTTTTAATAAAAACATTTCACTTCATTTTATGATATAAATTTAATTTTTAAAATTTGTTTTATGTATTTTGTATTACAATAGAGCATCGATTATCTGACTCAATTGGGGACTGGGGTTGGTCGGATAACTGAAAAAACAGATAACCGAAAAATATGAAAAAATACGAAAAAATACGTTATTAGTATAGTATATTAGTATATCTCATGTAATTAGTATATTAGTATATCGCTATTAACCTACTTCGCGTTGAATTTTCATCAATGTTAAACCTAACAAAAATTTTTTTAAAATAATAGTCGCTATTGTATCGTTAAAAATTAGAAAATTAAGCCTCGTTTAAATACTGGCTTCCTTTCATGGTCGAGCCATGTTGCCAGCTAAAACACGTAAAAATACTATTAAAGTAGCCAAGACATAGCCAAATATTGTAGCGCCACATCACTAGCAGACATTTGAATTTGTTGACTAGAACATGGTCGGTTAACCAAAGTGACGTTTGATTGGGGGTCGGATAATCGATGCTCTACTGTATATTGTATTAATAAATAAAATTATTTGCTTATTTTTCACTTATGTAGAACCTAACTCTATACCTCACTGTAAATATGGGCTCATTTTTGCCGGTTTTTGTAGGAACAGAACTGCGGTGTAAACCGAGGGCTACCTGTACATTAAAATATGGACTACATAAGATCTGAACATATTTTAAAACATGCTAAAATGTGCAAGTGCATATGTATATGCATTCAGGATGATAAAATGAAGATAAACACTTACATCACTAGTATAAACATTTCCATGGAAATTTTTATTTCGTATATTATCTACACCTCTAGACATGTTTGTACAAAGATAATGAACTGTTAAACTATTCTGAACCAAATCAGAGATACTTATTTTCTGTCAAAGATTTGATATGTCTTCATCACTGCAATTTCTAAACTTGAAACAAAAAGAAACTTATTTTTGTCAATGTCGTTACTGCTATTGAGCATTACATATGAATTGTTTCATATATCTTGGCCAGGTGATGCTCATTAGTTAGTGACCTTGAATATTGGTCAAACAATATAGTCCCTTCAATAAGTAAATAGATTGGTCCCTGCCATTGCACATCTTTACAGTCTGGTTAAGATTCATGAAATGAACTGTACTTCCTTTTGTACTCGCTGCCCATTTGTGGGTTTGTAGTTGCACAGGAATACTGTATTGGACTACAGAATTTATTGTATGCTTTGAAAATATGTTTGATATTGCTTTACTGTGCCAGTCTGAGTCTAGCAATGATACCAAGGTGCCAAAACTATAGAATATGGTCGCTACTCACTATCATAATCTGGAGAAATAATCTTGATAATTCATTGAATTTCTGTAATTCTCCTGACCATTCAAACTTTTTTTTTTTTTAAAAAGAAACATTATTTGAGGTGAGAATTCATCCATTGATTGCATTTTTTAATGCATTACATCCCAAAAATATGCAATATTAAATGTGGTAACATTAACATTGTGGATTATGAAGATTTAAAAGAACTAGTGAAAAAATACTGGATCAAGTTTCTACTGTATACATATATTGAATAATAAAATATACAAATATGTTGTCAAAATTTTAAAAACAGTCAAATTGAAAGTGTAGGATGTAGCACAAGTTGACATGAATGATTATTCTTTTACTATACAGTCTGAGATATTTGGTTATTCATCTTTTTGGATTTATTGAAGAATTTGTTTTTTGTTTTGTCTGTAAAATCTGGTTTACAGAATTTTCTTTCAAATATTTTTAATTTTGCACTTCTGTATTTGAATGCATATTGCATAATCATTTTTATGATGTTCTTTAATAAAAATCAATAAAAATTGTTATTTCACTGAGATAGGTAAGGACTTTATAAATGTTTTTTTTATATAAATTGATCAAAAATTTAGGAAAAAAAAGACTAGTGAGAAACCTCACCTTTTTCTTCCAATATCCATATTAAGTAGGAGACCAAGACTTTAAAAAAATACAGCTATTTTAGCCTTTCTTTATGAACAATGCTTTTAAAGTCTTCATCTCTGATTTAATACAGATATTGGAAGAAAAAGGCATGAGGCTTTTCATTAATCTTATGTTTTATAACTGGATTTTAACTTAAATTTTTATCTGTTTCATTGAAAATCTCTTTTTTTAATTGGTTTTTTTTTATCAATTTTTTGAAAGACTTTTTAAAGTAAATGATATACCAAAAATCATTAGATTGGTAATTACATTAATTTATTTAATATGGATTATTTAACTTTCAGAATATTTCAAAAGAAAAGTTTAAACGACTGTTTGATGGTTTGCAAAACAATACTTACTTGGAAACTCTCAGTTTAGCAAATACGGATTTAAATGATTTGAGTTGCGAGGTAAGTTTTTTAAAATATAGAATGCATAAACAAAATGTTGTTATATTATGTTGAATTAATTTTGTTCTTTGTTAATTTTAGGATTTGGTCGAGTGTTTGAAAATAAATAAGACATTAACATCGTTAAATGTCGAGTCCAACTACTTAACTGGAATAATGATTTGCAATCTAATTGCTGCTCTACTGCCAAATCAAACTGTTCTGGAATTCAGAGCCTCCAATCAAGTAAGATTTAAAATTTTTATTTGTATTTAAGTATTTGTAATTTTTTAAAAATAAATAATGTCTGGAATGATTAAATATATAAATCCAAAAATAAAATAAAAATATACCTCGTAACTCCAGCAATGTGCTTTTTAATAGAGTAAAAACATTTTCAACTGTGGTTCATAGGTCTTCCTCAGTTAGAACATAGATTGACTAATTAAACTCGATTTAGTGTAAAAATTTATATATATTTTATTTATTTTGGAACATTCTATGCATTCACTTCATTTAAAGTTATTTGTGTTATAACCTATTAACTGAGGTTGAAAACATTTTTACTTTGTTAATACAAATGGCTGGAATTATAAAGTGTGTTTTTCTTTTACTTTTGGAACTTTAATCAATGGTTACTAACATTTTTTGTTGCCATTTTTAATGAACTTCAGACAGAACACAAAATCTCAATCTGTGTTCTGTCTCTTTGTTATATCTGAAATGTGGAACTTTGTGAGAAATGATTGTAAATTTTTAAAATGTTCAGCATAAATTAATCTAATAAATTTAAAGCAGCATATTTTTTACATTTCTTTTAACAATAACATTATTCACAATTTACAACAAAATGACATTTATATTAAGGGAGTGAATGACTTCTTACTTCATGGGAATTTCATACCAAGGTCTCTGCACTTACAAGATTACACAGTCCTTTTAAATTTATAGATTTTCCTCTCATTGATTTATATATTTTGAACTCCTCCAATTGTCTCAGGCTCTTGTATTTGGATAAATCTTATAACTTTTGTTCACTCAAGTTTACCTTGACCAACTTTTCTGATGCATAAGCTACCAATATCTTAGAAGATTATCTTTTTCTTACAGTATATTTATGATCCTTGATTCTGGTCCTCAGAGGTTTGGAAGTACTCCTAATACATTCAAGGTTTTGGCTAATTCTGTGGTTCATAATAGATACTCTGTGTACACAGATAAATTTAAAGGGTCTATCCAATCCTTATCTTTCATTAGCAGCTTGTAATGGTGGGGTTCCTTTTATACACACGTTTCTCCTCCAATATGATCTTGTTACAAATGCTTTTTAAAATCTATTGTAACTTACAATCGTGTAGTCTTCCTTGACTTCCCTATGCTTATTGGCATTGGTATTATTATAGTATTTGCTAATTAGAGATGCTATAGTTTTTAAATAGCATCTGCGCTCTTCTGTTTTCTTCATACAATTTAGATGTTTCTGCTATTCTATTGTGTTTGATCAATTTCCCAATTTTCAAGGACTAGAATCAGGGAACATGGGTACACCATAAGAAAACAGACAACCCTCTACTTGGTAGTTTATACATTGGAGGAGTTGGTTGAGGTGAATTTGACGGAAGAACTTATAAGACCTGTATGAAGTAGACATAGCCTGAGGCAGCTGGAGAAACTTGAAATATGTAAATCAGTGTTTAGAGGAAAATCTATAAATTTCAAAAATATTAATGCAATCTCACAAGTATGGATATCTTGGTATGAAATCCCTTTGACCAATAAGTCACATACTCCTTCTTATAAATCCTGTTTTGTTGTGACTCGTATATAATCTTATTGTTATGAGATGTGTAAAAATATTTGTTAGATTAATTTATGCTGGACATTTAAAAAAAAATTTACAACCAATTATCACAACTTTTTACATTTTAGGTATGATTGGGATTCTATGTCATATATGGTATTTCATAAATTTAAAAAGCTTCAGATTCTAGAACAGCCTAAAGAACTCCATTAAAAGTGGCCAGAAATGTTAACAATTATTGATAAAAGTTAGAATTTGCTGATTTAAAAAAAAAAATTGTGTGTAATAGGTATTTTCTTCAGTTAAAAAAGCAAAAAACTTTATGAACATGGGTATTATTCTCAGTAGTTTTGAAGATACAGCTGTATGAGAGTTGCTTACACATAACAATAACAATGGATGATGTGTGTTACATTCAAAACAAATGCTAAAAAATCAAATCCTGAACTTCAATACCCTTTACAATCAAGTCATTAAACTTTACATTACTTTGTCTTACATCCTTATCACTACCGGTATGTCCAGTACCTGTTTCCAGGAGATGCAATTTTGTCTCTGAGTTACACAATGGTAATCATTGCTAACTCAGAAATGGCATGTGATGTTTAGACATGAGTTATAAAATGTATTGATGTTCAGAATTAAATTTTTTAGCATTTGTTTTGAATGTAATACATACCATTCATTATTATTATATGTGAGCAACTCTCATACAGCTGTATCTCCAAAACTACTGAGAATAATACCCATGTTCATATAAAGTTTTTTGCTTACAATAACCTATATGATCATTCTCCAAGATATTTCCCTTTTCTTTTGACTCATTTTGTGTAATTGATATTAGTTCTAAACAGTGTTTTGTATATTAAGTTTTAAATACATATAAAGATTTGTTTTCTGAAACCGTGTTTTCGTATTTATTGACTATTGAACACAAGACCGTGTTATAAATTAAACACTTGGCGCTTTTCCTCTTTATTCAGTTGAAAACTGAATAAAGAGGAAAAGCGCCAAGTGTTTAATTTATACATATAAAGAATCAAAACTGAATATTCTAATGATCAGATGATAAGGCTAGGTTAACAGTGGAATTAACTGATTATGATAGTTAATCCAGTTTTATCATTTGAGTGTTAATGTATTTTTCTATATTTAATATTGAGACTGTAAATTTAAATAAAACCAAACCACACTCAAAGAACAAAACAGTTTTAAAAATATTCTTATAGTAATTTTACTCTCTAATAGCCTCTGAAAAATGCAAACAGTTTATTATAATTAAGCATTCTAAAATTTGATTTTAATTGGAAAAATTTAATTTTATAATTTAACAGATTACTAAAATCATTTATATTAAATTTTTGATATAATCAAGCGTAACTAAAATTAAATAATATGACTGTAATATATATAAATAACATTGTGTATTATTATGTAAGTTAATAGAATTTCTTTGTTATCCAGTTTAAAAATATTAAAAAGAAATTAATAATAATAGAATAAAAGATTGCAAAAACATTATTTTAATAATATATAATATATCTTCATATGCTTGGTTGATTCTGTGTGGAATTAATATTATTAATTTGCATAATAACATTTTAAATCAACTAATAATTTCTTTTTCTTTGACTTTGTATTTGACTTGTTCACTTAATTATTGCTATTGTTTTTATGGAAATAAAAAAGTAATTGTAGTTGTTAATGTGTGATGATGTATATTAAAATATAAAAATTAGGTTGTACTTAATACAATTTGTGCTTTTAAATTGAATTATAATTAAATTCAGAATTAGTATTAATGTCAATGTAAACTCTGTTTCAAAACAGAAAAATTTAGCCTTTTTGAACTATTAATGTATCACTTTTTTTCTGATAACAATGGAGTCACTTGTGAAAAAGAAAATGATAATTTTCTAAATAGTCTAAGTAGTGGGTTTTCAGTTCATTAATTTTTTTGGTAAACTCTCTCTATCCTCTGGGCACTAAAAGTATTTTTTTAGCAAGCCCATTGTGGATTTGGCCAGGCCCACAACGAAAGTGATCAGATGGTGAGGAACAGGGCCTGACTTATCTGGACAAACACTCTCAAAAATTTTCTGACTTTTTTTTTTATTTGTCCTGATTCAATTCCTTGACCCCAGAGTGGTATGCTGCCAATTTAACTGCTTGACTGTCTGACTATATTAGTTTATTAATTAGGAATATTTTTAAGTGGCAATTTAGTAATAATACATGAGAGATTTTCTTTCGCCCCAATTCTTAATTATATAACTAAGTCAATGTCATCTATACTTTTTTCAAGGAATCACTTATGTGTATTGTTAGTTGAGATCACAATCACTACCATAATACTGGTATAATGCAGTAATAAGTACACCTAGACACCAATAACTAGCAAAAAATGGGTATATTTTAAAGAAAAGTTTCTTTGGTTGTAAACAGACATCTTCAAGTTAGATGAAACAAAAATACAATCCTTAATCAAGATCTTTCAAGTTGTTTATCACAAAGCTTTAGATCTCATCTAATGAGTCAGGCTTCTATCAAATGAATTTGATTTTATATTATTTCGCATGCAATTTTAGTATTTGTTTTTATCAGATGATTATTTTCAAGATTCTTAAATGTTTCAAAAGTGAAAACAATATTAATTATATGTTGTTAATGGATAAAAGCTTAAAAATTACAGGGATTTTGAAAAAAGACTGCTGCCATTTTAAATTATTTTGATTGTGTTAATTATTACCCAAGAACATTGTAATCTGCATTAAAATGTTGAAAAACTAAGTTTTACATTTGCCTATTAAAATTTCTCAGTTCATGCACCTCATATCACATTATACACACCTGACAAATATACAAATTCTTCCTATGATTGCTATGGCAAATTTGCTGTCGCTTTTCCCAAAGCAGCCATGATTCCACGGCTCCTGCAGATTACTCATGTTGCATAAGACGAGCGATTCCAACTTTACAAATTGCGGAACACAAAACTTCTCTGTTGTAGAATTGCCATTTTTGTTTACGGCATTTCCTAGGAGTGGTAGACGACAAGATGTTTGAATACAGATGAAGATGAAACTCGGACAGTTACTATATTGATTAGAATTTGTTGCATGTTTCTCGGATAGTTAACATATTTACAGTAATTTAAATGGTAGCATTTATTTTGGAAGACTTTGTATTATTAATCAGGTAGAGAAAATATACAAAAATTTCTATCTCTATATGCAAGTATAGAGACGGAAATATTTAACAAAGATTAAATACGGAAAGTCTTCTCATTTAATGCTATGAAGTAAACATTTTTAAATAATGAATTGATTTCATAGAGAATTTTACAAAGATAATTAATACTTGTAAAATGAGAGATTGCAACATTATGATAAATTTTACGTTTTACATTTTAATGACATATGTTCTATAAATATTAATATATTTTATTTGATTATTGGTCTTGTTAATGGACTTTGTTTGCTAAGATATTTGTGTAGACAGACTTAGGTAAGTTGAGAAAGTAATGATCACATTTTCAAATTGATTTGGGGATGTGAATGACCTACAAATGGTGGTTTTGTTCTGCATCTGACTTTTCTCATTAAATTTACTTAGATCATTAATGGGAAGAAAGTTTTAAGATTACTTTACTTTAAATGTCATTTAATTTAAATTTTAAATTTTCAGTAACAAAATCTTCATGCATTTTCTTATCATATAAATATAATAATATAAAATAATTTTAAGCATATGTTTTTAAGTATTTTAGATTCNATTTTTTGATAAAATTGAAGACAGTCTAAAAGGAAAGGTCTGTTGCCAAGAATGTATATTGTCTGGAACATGGAAATAATAAATGGTGGTCCTTTTTGGGCATACTGTCTTCAATTTTATTAAAAAATATATATACTTTCTTACTACATTTATTTACATGTAATAGTAAAAATACATATATATGTAGTCTTGCATTTTTATTAGTCATGATTTTTCTGTTTGTGGGGGTTAAAGAATCTGTCCAATGTCAATTGCTTTTCTGTCTTCTTCATGATTTTTCAGAAGTAATTGTAATTGTAGAGATCACTAGGCTTATTAACCTCAACCTGGTTTGGATGCCATTTTAAGACCATTGTTCTGACATCCTCCCACTTCTTCAAAAGATCTATAATAGCAGATATCGGCATAAATCTGCTTTTTCAGAAGAAAACGTAAAAGAATTGTTTCTGTCAGAAATATAAAAGGCTGGAATTACAAGAGAGTGTTTTAAAATTCGGGGGAATACTATCCAATCAGTATATACTGGATTGAATGTCGATGTTGACGTCTTCTGTGCTCCGAAAAGTTTCAAATTTTTGTCTGAAGACAAAGGAAGATCAATCGCTATTCGTTATTTTACGTCACTTCTTCTTGTGTTTGTTCAGCAAAGTGTTCGCTGTCCGATCATAAAAATCTTTCGCGAAAGTGTTCGTTATCCAATCTGTTCGTTAACTGATCACCCACTGTACAAACAAATTTGGAATTAGAGGTAAGTGTTAGGTGCCATATCTTATCTAAATTAATAATTATAATTTTAATAATTTAATAAATAATTTAGAACCTTCTGGAAGAAAATAACTGATCTGTGGTGGGGCTTGAACCCCGCAGTCTCCGCTTGCCTCTGCTACCAATTGCACCACTTAGACCCCAAGTCAGCTTTTGCTTCCAGAATACATATGTTCAGATCTTTATATATATATATACCTTACTGGGGACAGCTATCACTGGCTGAGTGCTTCAGAGATGTTCATTGGCCATTGATGTAGGAGTCATCTCCAGCCAGCACCGTTAGTAACCATGGAAGGTTATATCAAAATTTAAATACTTCTGGAAGTGAAGACTGGCTTGGGGTCCTGGTGGTGCAATTGGTAGTGCACTGCATGGCAAGCGGAGGCTGTGGGTTCAAGCCCTATTGCGGATCAGTTATTTTCTTCTAGAAGGTTCTAAATTATTTATTAAATTATTAAAATTATAATTATTAATTTAGATAAGAGATGGTTCCTAATGCTTATCTCTAGTACCAAATTTCTTTGTATTAATTATTTGTTTATAGCCATATTTATACAATAGTTGGATTATTATATTATGCGAATATTTTTCAGGCCAATTTATTCTACAGTTTAATAAATTATTTATCATATTTTAAGTATACAGTACGTATTTAAATATATTTTTAAAATGTAAATTTAATTGAATTACATAATTTTAGAAATGAAAAAAATATATTTATAAATTTATTTTTTCAAATATTCTTTCAAAAGTTTGATTAAACTTCAATCAAGCTATGTAAACCAATTAAAACAATTTTGCTAATAAATGCAGAAAACATTTTATACAGAATAAAAATAATAGTTTCAATTATTTTAATATCTTGTTAAAGTTCAATTGCAAAACTGTAAAGGTATATACACACATAGTAGAAACTTGATTTAACATTTTTCAAAAACCATTGAAAAAAGTACAGGTAGCCCTTGGTTTACGCTGATTCACAATAACGCCGCTGCACAATTCGCCATTTCATTGTGTAATTCCCCAATTTTCCCTACACTAAATTTGACCAATCCCAGCAAGACATGAGTCCACTACGACACCACATGTTATGGCATAATTGTGGCTCGTTGGGATTGGTCGGATCTAGACCAATAGAGAATGTTCCATGAACCGTTAGATTTGAATGAGCTGTGGACCCGACATAGAGCTACAGAAGAACGACAAAGAAGAAACTCCAAGAGTTTTGAAAATGGCCGATCTAAAGCGTATCCTTTCAACTATGGAAAATTTGATGGATGAACTCTGTGAGTTAGACAATGATTGGGAGCGAAGTGCAAATGTAAAAAGGAGCATCATCGCATTCATTTGACCATATTCTAAAATTATTAATGAAAGAAAACAAAAATGTAAACAATTAAAGATGGATACTTTTTCCGAAAAATGTAAGAGATCAAAACCAAAATTTTTTAATAAAAACATTTCACTTCATTTTATGATATAAATTTAATTTTTAAAATTTGTTTTATGTATTTTGTATTACAATAGAGCATCGATTATCTGACTCAATTGGGGACTGGGGTTGGTCGGATAACTGAAAAAACAGATAACCGAAAAATATGAAAAAATACGAAAAAATACGTTATTAGTATAGTATATTAGTATATCTCATGTAATTAGTATATTAGTATATCGCTATTAACCTACTTCGCGTTGAATTTTCATCAATGTTAAACCTAACAAAAATTTTTTTAAAATAATAGTCGCTATTGTATCGTTAAAAATTAGAAAATTAAGCCTCGTTTAAATACTGGCTTCCTTTCATGGTCGAGCCATGTTGCCAGCTAAAACACGTAAAAATACTATTAAAGTAGCCAAGACATAGCCAAATATTGTAGCGCCACATCACTAGCAGACATTTGAATTTGTTGACTAGAACATGGTCGGTTAACCAAAGTGACGTTTGATTGGGGGTCGGATAATCGATGCTCTACTGTATATTGTATTAATAAATAAAATTATTTGCTTATTTTTCACTTATGTAGAACCTAACTCTATACCTCACTGTAAATATGGGCTCATTTTTGCCGGTTTTTGTAGGAACAGAACTGCGGTGTAAACCGAGGGCTACCTGTACATTAAAATATGGACTACATAAGATCTGAACATATTTTAAAACATGCTAAAATGTGCAAGTGCATATGTATATGCATTCAGGATGATAAAATGAAGATAAACACTTACATCACTAGTATAAACATTTCCATGGAAATTTTTATTTCGTATATTATCTACACCTCTAGACATGTTTGTACAAAGATAATGAACTGTTAAACTATTCTGAACCAAATCAGAGATACTTATTTTCTGTCAAAGATTTGATATGTCTTCATCACTGCAATTTCTAAACTTGAAACAAAAAGAAACTTATTTTTGTCAATGTCGTTACTGCTATTGAGCATTACATATGAATTGTTTCATATATCTTGGCCAGGTGATGCTCATTAGTTAGTGACCTTGAATATTGGTCAAACAATATAGTCCCTTCAATAAGTAAATAGATTGGTCCCTGCCATTGCACATCTTTACAGTCTGGTTAAGATTCATGAAATGAACTGTACTTCCTTTTGTACTCGCTGCCCATTTGTGGGTTTGTAGTTGCACAGGAATACTGTATTGGACTACNGACTGTGTTATAAATTAAACACTTGGCGCTTTTCCTCTTTATTCAGTTGAAAACTGAATAAAGAGGAAAAGCGCCAAGTGTTTAATTTATACATATAAAGAATCAAAACTGAATATTCTAATGATCAGATGATAAGGCTAGGTTAACAGTGGAATTAACTGATTATGATAGTTAATCCAGTTTTATCATTTGAGTGTTAATGTATTTTTCTATATTTAATATTGAGACTGTAAATTTAAATAAAACCAAACCACACTCAAAGAACAAAACAGTTTTAAAAATATTCTTATAGTAATTTTACTCTCTAATAGCCTCTGAAAAATGCAAACAGTTTATTATAATTAAGCATTCTAAAATTTGATTTTAATTGGAAAAATTTAATTTTATAATTTAACAGATTACTAAAATCATTTATATTAAATTTTTGATATAATCAAGCGTAACTAAAATTAAATAATATGACTGTAATATATATAAATAACATTGTGTATTATTATGTAAGTTAATAGAATTTCTTTGTTATCCAGTTTAAAAATATTAAAAAGAAATTAATAATAATAGAATAAAAGATTGCAAAAACATTATTTTAATAATATATAATATATCTTCATATGCTTGGTTGATTCTGTGTGGAATTAATATTATTAATTTGCATAATAACATTTTAAATCAACTAATAATTTCTTTTTCTTTGACTTTGTATTTGACTTGTTCACTTAATTATTGCTATTGTTTTTATGGAAATAAAAAAGTAATTGTAGTTGTTAATGTGTGATGATGTATATTAAAATATAAAAATTAGGTTGTACTTAATACAATTTGTGCTTTTAAATTGAATTATAATTAAATTCAGAATTAGTATTAATGTCAATGTAAACTCTGTTTCAAAACAGAAAAATTTAGCCTTTTTGAACTATTAATGTATCACTTTTTTTCTGATAACAATGGAGTCACTTGTGAAAAAGAAAATGATAATTTTCTAAATAGTCTAAGTAGTGGGTTTTCAGTTCATTAATTTTTTTGGTAAACTCTCTCTATCCTCTGGGCACTAAAAGTATTTTTTTAGCAAGCCCATTGTGGATTTGGCCAGGCCCACAACGAAAGTGATCAGATGGTGAGGAACAGGGCCTGACTTATCTGGACAAACACTCTCAAAAATTTTCTGACTTTTTTTTTTATTTGTCCTGATTCAATTCCTTGACCCCAGAGTGGTATGCTGCCAATTTAACTGCTTGACTGTCTGACTATATTAGTTTATTAATTAGGAATATTTTTAAGTGGCAATTTAGTAATAATACATGAGAGATTTTCTTTCGCCCCAATTCTTAATTATATAACTAAGTCAATGTCATCTATACTTTTTTCAAGGAATCACTTATGTGTATTGTTAGTTGAGATCACAATCACTACCATAATACTGGTATAATGCAGTAATAAGTACACCTAGACACCAATAACTTGCAAAAAATGGGTATATTTTAAAGAAAAGTTTCTTTGGTTGTAAACAGACATCTTCAAGTTAGATGAAACAAAAATACAATCCTTAATCAAGATCTTTCAAGTTGTTTATCACAAAGCTTTAGATCTCATCTAATGAGTCAGGCTTCTATCAAATGAATTTGATTTTATATTATTTCGCATGCAATTTTAGTATTTGTTTTTATCAGATGATTATTTTCAAGATTCTTAAATGTTTCAAAAGTGAAAACAATATTAATTATATGTTGTTAATGGATAAAAGCTTAAAAATTACAGGGATTTTGAAAAAAGACTGCTGCCATTTTAAATTATTTTGATTGTGTTAATTATTACCCAAGAACATTGTAATCTGCATTAAAATGTTGAAAAACTAAGTTTTACATTTGCCTATTAAAATTTCTCAGTTCATGCACCTCATATCACATTATACACACCTGACAAATATACAAATTCTTCCTATGATTGCTATGGCAAATTTGCTGTCGCTTTTCCCAAAGCAGCCATGATTCCACGGCTCCTGCAGATTACTCATGTTGCATAAGACGAGCGATTCCAACTTTACAAATTGCGGAACACAAAACTTCTCTGTTGTAGAATTGCCATTTTTGTTTACGGCATTTCCTAGGAGTGGTAGACGACAAGATGTTTGAATACAGATGAAGATGAAACTCGGACAGTTACTATATTGATTAGAATTTGTTGCATGTTTCTCGGATAGTTAACATATTTACAGTAATTTAAATGGTAGCATTTATTTTGGAAGACTTTGTATTATTAATCAGGTAGAGAAAATATACAAAAATTTCTATCTCTATATGCAAGTATAGAGACGGAAATATTTAACAAAGATTAAATACGGAAAGTCTTCTCATTTAATGCTATGAAGTAAACATTTTTAAATAATGAATTGATTTCATAGAGAATTTTACAAAGATAATTAATACTTGTAAAATGAGAGATTGCAACATTATGATAAATTTTACGTTTTACATTTTAATGACATATGTTCTATAAATATTAATATATTTTATTTGATTATTGGTCTTGTTAATGGACTTTGTTTGCTAAGATATTTGTGTAGACAGACTTAGGTAAGTTGAGAAAGTAATGATCACATTTTCAAATTGATTTGGGGATGTGAATGACCTACAAATGGTGGTTTTGTTCTGCATCTGACTTTTCTCATTAAATTTACTTAGATCATTAATGGGAAGAAAGTTTTAAGATTACTTTACTTTAAATGTCATTTAATTTAAATTTTAAATTTTCAGTAACAAAATCTTCATGCATTTTCTTATCATATAAATATAATAATATAAAATAATTTTAAGCATATGTTTTTAAGTATTTTAGATTCATTATGGGTTTTATATTAAAATTATGAATGATTTTTCTGATGATTACATTTTCTTTGCTCATTTAACAATAATGACCACTTAATTCATTATACTTTAACTTCACTTAACATTAATGGCAATTTAAACTTATTTTAACATTAATACAATAGAACATTGTTATGTAAAACAGTTTAAATATCAGTAAAGTAAACAGTTTATTAAATTTTATGTTAAATCGATCTATTAACTTCAATTTAATTGTATTGTTTATTTAACATCTTACTTACAAGAAAACTCTGTAGTTTATTTAAAAAGTCTAAGTAGATATTTATTATTACTATATTCTTTGTTGTATATTATTATTATTATTTGTTACACATTTTTCATTTATGAATATTAAATATTTATTTTAGGCAGTACAAGTTTTAGGCAACAAAGTGGAAATGGAAATTGCGAAACTAATAGAACAGAATGATTCCTTACTACGTTTGGGCCTCAGTTTGGCGGTTCCGGATGCTCGTATAAGAGTAACTCGTCATTTATCCAAAAACAATGATAACTGTAAGTTTTAATTCTTTTATAATAATCTTTTCTCAGAGATTTCATTTTTAATAACAATAGTATAAGCAAATTAATGATGTGCAAACCTGTTACTTTTGGGGCTCACATGTTTAATATTTGTTACTCGTTACTTAATTGTTAACTGCTAGTGTTGTGCATAAACCCATTACTTTGAGAAACTGGTAGATATTTGCACTTGGTATTTTTAACTCACTATTTGTTACTCATTAGTCGATAACTCATTAGTAAGTAACAGGCAAGAACTTTCTATTGATACTTGGTTGCTAAGTCTTTATTACTTGAATCAAGTATTATATTTGAAATTTCTGCTCATTAGAATTTTATTGCATTTATGAAAGTTTAGAAAATTTATTTTTATGTCTGAGGTATGAGGCATTAGTCTTTTAAACTACTGTTATAACTTGTGACCATGTTTCAGGTAAGCTTGGCTGTGTTACTATTTAGTTGTTTTTTCATATTTACTTACAATTTAAAATTAAAACTTTACTCACTGTTTCTAGCAGGGTATTTCAATCATGCACTAACATTTTTGACTTCCTAGAGAAAACTTTTTTTACTTACAAAAACTCAAGAAATAGAACAAATTTTGTTTTAATTTTAGGGTTAGTATGTAAAGAATACAAAAGTAGCAAATAGATTAAATTTATTAGCTGTTTTTGTATTTTTTGATGATGATGGTGCATTTTCAATCTTGAATTATTGACTACTGGATTGTTCATGTTTTTTTCTCTGTGGGAAGTCTGTTTTTGAGTCCAGTTTGGATCATTGGGAATTTTTTGGATGATCTGGAATTTACAGGATGTCTTTTGTGATTCAGTCATCACTTTGTGAATTCCATTTAATCTGTAACAATTATGCAAAATGTTTCCTATGCTCTTATTGCCTGAGAAGAAAAGCATCTTATGTAATTACTTTAGTCAATAGATGGTTAAGTGGTATATGAAAAATCAGTTGCAGGGTTTGTGTGCACATGCATGCTTTTCCTAAATGCTGCAATGTTAAAATTTCGACATGAACATGATTTGGGTCAAAGTAGATCAAATTACGGTTTCCCAATAGAGCATATTTTATATCCATTTATGATTTTTACTGCATATTTTGCAGATTTGATGATTTTCAGGACTAAAGTACTTTATAGCTTGTTTACATTGTGAGAATTCGGACTTAAGTGTGAAATTCCGCACTGAAGTAAAGAACATGCATTTTGACCCTTCACTGTACTGTGTCACATTGAAGGTGACTTTCATCGTCCAAAGAAAGACTCCCCTCACACCAGGGGATAGTTCAAGTCTAACATAAATATAAGGTGCAGATAAGTAACCAATTAATGGTGACAATCACCTGTTACTGTAGAGAGAGTAACCAAAAGGTCACCGACAAGGATAAAACAAAACCCCATACTCCAAGTCTGATTGACCCGATGAGAAATTCGATCTAAATGACCAAATAAAGCAATGATTTTTTCAAAGGGGTGAGACATAGTATGACACGAGTCACCTCATGTTAATAAATCAGGGATTTTGACAAATTTATGATGGTAAGAAGTCAGTTATTGGAAGAAAAGGATGATGATAACATAAACACAGCTATACGCAAGTTGAGCTGGTGATTGCATTAGATTTTCTTCCCCCATAATTTCCCCTCCGAGATAGGTATAAAAAGAGGTCGAACTTGCACCTCTGGGCGGACAGCTGAAGAGGATCCCACCAAATCAACACCCTCAGCGGACAGCCAAAGAGGACACCGCCAGGTATACACCCACATCGGACATAGCCGAGTGGACATCAAGGGACACCATTTCCATACCGCCCTACTGTCCATCGCTCCATATTGCCATCCACGGGAAACAGAGAAACTACGATTAGGAACCGCCGATCCCAGTGCGTCCTACCAATGCCCTATACAACGAGATTGACTCCTACAAGGTAAACCCTTGACCAAATTTTCTCTCTCTCTCTCCAACACGTCCCTTTTAGGGAGGTCTTTCTCAAGCTTTAGTTTAGGATAGGATGTAGATATAGAATAGAAACCTTTTATTATTTATACATGTGTCATTTCTGCTTTTCCTTCAATATGTATAATCTCTTAGTTGTTTATTAAATGTGTTATTGTTGTTCAACCTGTGTAGTTATTTGGACGCCTTGTCACGACCTCACTGCTGCTACCCGCTCAATTTGCCCTCCTAAGCCATCCGACAAACTGAGAGTGGGTTTTACCAACTCGTGCAGAGTAAGTGGTCATTAGGGATCAACCCAGTGGTTCCCTGCTATCTCACAACATGATTGTAAGTGATCATTTTTAAAAATGATTTACAGTCCATGTCTGCTGTCTGTGCAGTGAATTTTCTTTTGTATGTACAATTTACATGAAAAATAGTGCTCTGCCATTTAGTTACAGATGAGCACGTGAAATTCAAATGTCTTGCTTTCGTTCTTTTAGCCCACTCGCCCATCAGTGGCCAAATGAATAAAACCACTGAACACTGGTGGGTAGTCTCAGACTCTCACCTCACCAATGGTCTGGTGATGTGTAGTTTTTTGGATTTTCTTCATGTTTGTAACATGGGAACCATAGAAGATCTTCCTGGAAGGCACTCCTCCTTGGCAGATTGCCCACATGTTATATTGTCCTATCCAATCACTCCAATCTTTTAACCAGTCATCCTCAAATATCTTTCAAATAATTTTATGTTTAGAAATAAATTCAATAACAATTAATTAGATAGTATAGAAAGTTATGAAGTTTTATTGAGCATGCAATTTTATTCATAATTGATTTGATTACACCTAAAAACTTATTTGGATGCAAAGGATGGCAGAACATAAATACAACATTGCAAAGAACAAGACAACCAACCACTCTTGCACAATATGCAATGGAGCCTGGAGTGTTAATGCTATGGGAAGAGGCCAAATTTATTAAAAACTAGCTTACCCGTCGTACATTGCTGTGATCTCAGAAGAAAGGAAATTCAAGCAAACTCGTTATGATAAAATTCAATTTACATTTTATTATTTTTATTGAAACTTATTATTATTATTCATTTTCATCGGGAAAACATTTCAAAGTGTCGTTTCAATTCTATTTATTTATTGGAGTGTTTGTGGATACACGATATTTTTTGTTTTTCCGTCTGGTGCGTACACGAATAAATCGGAAGGTTTTTCGACGCGTGAGCCGGCCACATACAGTTGTCCATGCGAGAAGCACGGATTCTCCAAATTTAGCCCACACACTCGCTGCGATTGTCAGAAGTGCGATATTCCCCATTTTTATATATATTTTTAAATCCTTTATAATTTTAATTATTTAATTGCTCCTTCCTCTCTTCCTTGGCATGTTGTGAAATTTCTGATAGTTGGATAATAAACCGTTTTATTGTAATTTGTCTTTTTAAATTATTAGATGATATTAAAATTTGGAAAAGGGGATCCCTAGATCGGTAAAATAGGCGAATTTCCTTCTACAACTTCGGTTGTTGTTCGGTATGCAGTTAAAGTTTTAACAAAGTTCGAGCGAATACGTAATTAGCAAAAAAAAGTTGAAATAAAGTGATTAAACAAAAATTATTACAAATATCGTAAATAACAGTTAACAAATGCATATATAGAAATATTTTTTGAAGGGGGAAATGTTCTTCACAATTTGAAATCGATCGGACACGCTGTGCTCGAATGCTCGCGTAAACGCGCGCCATCTATCGTAGGATAAATGTACTATGCCAAAAACCTTCGCCGGAGTATATTAAACAACTTCCCAAAGTTTCACGGCAATCGGATAAACGGTGTGGTAATGCATGAAGGACACACACACACACACACACACACACACACACACACACATTCATTTTTATATATATTAAAAATATATTAAACTCAGATAGGCTGAGAATACTGGAAGCATGGGAAATTTATAAAAGCTTGCAACAGGTAAGATGCTTAAACAATAAGGACGCTGAAATAATTTTCAGCTCTTGGAAAGTTCTTGTAGACAGTTCTATATGTGGAGGTAAGTTTTAGGAACATAGATATGCAAACAGTTATATGTTTGGCAGAACATTTTATTATTTGTGAACCATAATTTATAATTTTTTGTGATAAATCATTGTGTGGTGCTAAATTTAAGTGTTTGGATGTTAATGACATTGATTGATGATGTAGTGAAAAACCTGAATGGTTTAGTTAGTTTAAATACAGCTTGTTCCAGAATGTTTTTCTTTCAAAAAGCATTCCAGATTCCAAAAGTTTTGTTAAAAATCTTTTATAGAAGCCTGACATTGACCCATGAACAAGGCTGAAAATGTTTGCTTTTCGTTTATATTGACAGCATTTCTGGAAATAAGTGAAAGGTCAGTTTATTATCAATTTTTGACATTCTATCATCTAATGTCATGTGTTTACCTCCTCCTACCCAAAAAGTGTAGCATAATACACATTAGTAAGATTTGTTTGCAGACAGAAGTAAAGTACGTATACATTTTAACCTATAAATTTTAGAGTATATTGCTGGAGCTCTTAACATATATAATGCATATCTCAGGCATTGTTATGTGCATATGTATGAGGATACATTGTGATCAGATAACTGACACCTAAATGCAATTTCCAGTACAAAATAATGTTGTGTGCTGGAAATTGCATTTATGTGTCGGTTATTTGATTATACAGTTCCAGTTTATAAGTGTGCATAATTGTGATTAAATGAATGTAAATCTGGCCTTTACACATTATTGAAGGAAATATATCATATTTTCTTGATTCTAAGATTCTTTTTTACCATTTTGCTTGCCTGAAATAGAGATGTCTTATTATTGATAGTTTCTTACAATTGTTGTTTTAGACTTGGATGTAAGTACCACTGGACATATTCTGGGTTTTCCAACCTGTCCAGATTTGATCACAGGTCTCCCAGTGAGCTGCCACTCAGTCATCCAACCATCTATCTCACATTTTTAACCTGTACTGCATTCTATAAACTCTTTTGTGTTCTATTAATAGAATATTTTTTGTTCTTATTATTTAATTAAAACATGAAAAAGAGAATTGTATTGTTACATTTCCTCCCTTTATCTTTTAAAAAAGTGTGTTTAGATAAATTATCTTAAACTAATTTGAAAAATTGTTTTAAAAGTTAGTTAATTTGATGTTAATTTTTATATTCTGATAAGTTACTTTATATATAACTTTCTTGATGAAATAAATGCTGACAAAATTTTATAAATTTGTATTGCTTATGATTACATTTTGATTTAAATAAAAGTTAGAATAATAATGGTTTAATATCAAATTTCTGTTTTTATAATATGAACTTAATACTTTAATTACTGTTTTCAGGGATGAGTATTATATTATTAGTTTTGGATATGCCAGTTTTTCTTCATAAAATACATATTCTTTTTTTTAGTTTAAATTTCTCATTGAAAGTGTCCATGCTGATTCTAGCAAGTACATTTATTGGAGAAACGAACATTTTTGATTTATAGAAACATGTAATAACTTGACAAAGATCTATGAAAGTGATTGAAAACATTTATTTCTTGTACTTGTACTTGCTGGAATCAATGCAGAAGATGTGTTCAAGTTATAATATTTTCCCATTTTTGCAGTGTTTTAAGTGAAAACTGAACACCAAACTAAATGTTTTACAATAAAAAAAAATAAGTAATAAGTAGTAATAAAGGCATCAGCTTGCCACCTTGAAGGGTGCATGTTTCAGTCCAGACAACAGCCCTAGAAATTTTCATGGGTGGTTTGTAGTAACAAATTTTGGTACAGGAAATATATACCAAATATAGCTCTATATTATGGGAATGGTCTTGGAGCAAATGGCCTACTGCGAAATTTCTAATGTGCCAGTCCATTGCTGGTGGATTGACCTAGATACCTTGGATCCCGTTTCTCACCACCTGATCTCTTTGTTGGACTTGACCAAACTTATGATGGATATGTTATCAACATTAACAAATGGCTCCACTAGTTGTCTCTTTTGACACTGACATTCAAGAAAGAGGATTAGTTAAGCCTGCGGCTAATGTTGTGTGTATTGGTCATTAGTATTTGCAGAACAGAATTTTAAAATCCTCTCTCTCTCTCTCTCTCTGTTTTTTAATTAATTAAATTTAAAAAATAAATTGAACTCTATAAAAAGGTACCTTTCAACCATAGAATATGATTAAATTTTTAACACCAAAATGTATTTGTGTGTATTTCTAATTCAGCATATTTAATTTTTCAATTTTTATATTAATGAATAATTTTTGGAAGCAATTTTGAAATAATCTTTTAATGATGTAATAATATCTTAAAATACATTCTTTATAAAGTTTGTTTTCTAATGTGAGATGAACGTATGCAGCAATAATAAACTAAATATTTAATTACATTTTACTTATTAAGTAGTTAATTACTTAAACTATTAATAATTAATTTAATTTAAAATTAATTATTAATAGTTTAAGTAATTAATAAATTAAATTTTTAATAATTATATATATTTTAAATTGTCTTTAATATAATTGTTGTGTGCAAGGCCATTAAAAGCTTAGTACAGGGATGTGGGGATAGAGAGAGCTCCTTTTTTAACAAATGAAATATGTATTGTGCATTTATTCATTAATAAACAGCAGTCTTAAAGATTGTATTTTAATAATAACAACATTAATTTATAGGAGTATGAACTACTATGAGCCCTTAAGTTTTCATCTGGTGTTGGAAAATATCCTCATCTCCCTCCTCTCGATGGCCCTGGTTATATGACATTTAGAGTATTTTTTACTTGTAAGATGATGACTTTAGTATGCTTAACATTATTTTTTGAAGTTTTATTACAATAACAAATTAAATGTAACAACAACTTCAGATAAAAATCATAGTCTTGGAGCATTTTGACTTTATGACGTCAAGTAAAACAAATTATAAACTGATTACTCCAATAAAAAGCTTTAACTACTTTAGTCAGTTTAGCTTTCATGTTTCCCATGTTAAAAATTATAATATATTGCTTTCGTGAAGTAAATACAGAGATAAGTATTAGGTGTTTCCAAGCTATACCCACTCATCTTTAGGTTAAATTAAAATTTTTTGAACTACGAATTAATCGTTATAGCTAGTCAGTCGTTAGAATATTGTGAAATTATTATTTGCATTCAATATTAAGACTGAATAGTCTAACTTTATGTAGTTAAGATCTGTTAAAATGTATAATTTTTCTTTGTTAACCATTTCTGTGGTGTATGTAGTGAGTCACCGCTTCTAACATTGTGCTGTTGTGTAAGCTTTCAGCATATGTTTTGTTTCAGATTACTTATTTAAGCTTCTTTGGTTAAATTGTGAATAAAATTACTTTTAAGTTTTTAGTTTGATTAAAATTTATAACTTGTTTAATGCTAATTTATACTGTGTATTTTTCTTTGCTTTTATCTTTCAAAATATTGTGAACACTAATAAATTACATAGAAAAACTCTTAATTTACAAGTATTTTAACATTCAAAAAAAGGTATAATATGAAATTTTAGAGATGATAATCAGTTTCTGATATTTATATAGAATTACAATGCAGTATTAAATATTACACTTGTTATTGAAGTCTTGATTTATTGGATAACATTTGCTCATATTCTAAAGTTGAAAGTGAAATCTCATTGTTTAATATTCAATAATTATTATTGAATAAAGAAATTTTAATTTATAAATTGATTAAACAGAAAAAAATGACATTAAAATTCTGAAAGTGGCTCTCTTTTCATATATATTCTATACAGTGTCTGCTTAGACAGCTGTAAACATTATATAATTATTAAACAATCATTTTTGCTGGTAAATGTTAAATAAATTAATTCTTTGGTTTTATTTCTAAGAATGGCTATTGTTTATTTTGACTTATATTTACCTGCATTATTTTTTAACAGAAGTAATTAAGGCTGCAGTCTATAAATCTTCAGAAAGCTTAAAAAGCTTGTACAAAATTACACACACACAAAAAAAAAATATGCTTTATTGGAATAAATTTTTAAATATTTAAAACAAATATTTTTGAGTCTTTCTGGCTCATCTTTAGAAATTTAATTACTTATAAAACAATGGCATTAAACTTTAACTTATAAATAACTTAAAAATTTAAGAGTTAAATATTTTATTTGCTTTCTAGAATTGTGCGCTTTGGGTTTTAAAAATTTATTCTGGCAGTGCATAGTTTTCATATAATGTTTTATATATTTATTAAATTCTTTAAGGAGATCATTTTCATTATTAATTAATAAAGTTATTTTTTCTTAATTAAAATAGAATAATGTATTTTGACTTGACTAATGCATCATTTTTAAGTGTCAAAACATGGCATTCTTTTAAAAATTTCAATGTTACAAGGTGCAGTAATTAGTCTGATTGAGTTGTCACAGTGTCTAGTGTATCCTTTTAATTTTCAGAAATTATCAGAGTTAATTTTGTAAAGGTTTAATATAAATCAGTTCTAAACAAAAGAAAATATTTGGCAAGTCATGTTCGTTAACTACATCTGTGAATGTGTTTTTCTATTCTTTGGAATTTTATGTAATTGCCAACGAAGTGTTGTTGTCTTTGGATTCTTCAAGTGATGTGAAGCTTTCTTGAGAATATAGTGTTCCACTAATGGCAGAGTGGCTGAAACCACCAAACATTGGTAGTCGGTTATGGGTTCACACCTAACTAACAGATTGGCCATGTAGAATTTTTTGGATTTGCTTTATGTATAACACCTAAATAGGGTCTAGTTTCCTATAGAAAGTCTCCTGGAAAACATTCCTCTTGACAGATTACCCATGTGTTGTGTTGTTTGTTTAAAAAACAAATGTTTCCAAATCAGATATCAGAAATTATGTATTTGTGATGCTGACTAATTAAGAGATTTCTGACTATAAATTTTCATATATTGTGTCAGTGATGTGTTATAACTTTGTTGGGACACAGACAAATTATAATTAGGAGAGATTTCCCTCAAAAAAATGTTTGAAGTCAACAGTATTTCAAACATTTTTTTGAGGGAAATCTCCTGATATCCTCATTTATTTTTTTAATGCAATTCTGCACTGTTCCTGCTCCATGCCAGCAATCTATAGTTCCCAGATATGGCTCCAAATTTAAATTTTGTAATATTACTACATTAATGAGTTTATAAAATATTGGTTTAGGGCCCCAGCCAACTGCCCTTTTTGCCCGTAGGATAATGTGTGCCTATATCATATAACTCTGGTTATACAGAATATTTTGATGCATATCTAAGATGATAGGTACAGGGTAAGAATGGACGAAGGTACCATTGTTCATATGCAACTCTGTTTAAGTAGTCTGTGGATTGAATAACTTTGAGAACCAATGTTTTAGAAGTCTTTCTAAATGTAGAGTGTAATGTAATGTTCTAACAGAGTTTTAAATAAATAGAACTTAAGGCAATTAATTAATTTTTTTATTTATAGTTTAAGTTGTAAATAAAAAAATGTTTTTAAATAAAACTTTATTTAATTCCAGTGAGGCTGAAAAGGATTGGATGCGAATGAGAAGAACGTTTACTAAGACGACTTCATTCCAATGTCTTACCTTTTTTTCCTAAACCGAATCAGGTCTTACAAACTTAACATCTTCATTAATAATTATTATCGCTGCCATTGAATCAGTATTGATGTTTTCAAAACAGACCAATTAACAATGTGAAGAATTATGTACAATTTTTTCTTGGTAAATATTTTGTACCTTATTATTATTTTTTTTATTTAATCGAATCACCAAAGGGATCATAACGTGTTTTAAATTTTAAATGTTGAATTAAATGTATAATATATATAAATATAAATTGAATTTTGACTGGTCAAAGAAAATGCTTAATGCAGAATTAAATTGGAATTACATTCCACTTTATATATTGTTAAACATGTTTGAGAGATTTTTTTTTTGTCGGCAACGTAGATAGTAAGTACTTTATTGTTGTACACTGTTAGTCTATATAACCAGTTTGAATTTTATAATTATTGTACAATTTAAAAAATTCCATTTTTTTTTTATTGATAAAAAAAATATCATTGTGATTGAAGGGATCATTTCAAAGAAATAATAATTTTTTTTGTCATATTTTTAGATTTTACATTTATATATACACACAAATACATACACTGTATAGTTATATTTCTTATAATATATTATAAACTGCACTTCTTATTTACCGAGTTGGTGATTTTAATTTAGTAAATATTACGCTAAATGTCACCCAGTATGTAAATATTTTTATCATTGTCTGTAAAGCTTTTGTACCTTTCATAAATATAATACAGGTATACCTCGTCTTACGTCGGTAATTGGTTCCAGGAGAACGACTTAAGTCGAAAAACAACGTAAGTCGAATTTACTTGTCTCCAAATCTACATGTCACTAGGCTAAACCATAAATTGCCAATTCCGGTTCTGTATTTTATTTATTAATGCATTTTTAATAATGTATGGTTAATAAGAATATATTTTAAGCTTACAAACAAATAAATTTTAGTTTTTAATATAGTACAGAAAAAAAGTAATCTAAATTTACGAATGCATGTACTGTAAATACAGTACATACTTGTAAATGTATATATTTTAATATGATTTTATGTGCTTCAAACATTTTTCTAGTGATATTACGACTTCAATATTTGTGGCGGACAGACATAAAGTCTAATAAAATGACTTAAATTTGATTTTTATTTTTCCATATACTTTTTTGACAAACGACGTATAATCGGGAACGACGTAACTCGAAACGACATAAGTCGAGGTATACCTGTATTTTACATTTAGAATATTGTCAGTCGATATGCAAAACTAATCTGTTAACATTCTCTTTAGACTATCCAAACCTTTATAAGTTACTTTTGATCTTAAATATGATTGTTAGAACTTGCAATCTCTTGATCTGCAAGTTACGACAGTTACATTTAGATTTTCTTTCAAATTTTTGGCTTGAAGTTAGTTAAAAGTCATATTGATGTCACAATGAACATAAAAGATTATGATATCAGAAATAATTTTAAAGAATTCCTTCAAATTAAAGCTAGAGGTTAAATATGCAAGGTCTGGAACTATAGAATAAATTTATGTTCAAACAATATACAGCATATATTTTCAAAGAAAATGCACAGTATAACCTTCAGGTATGTTTGCAGATGAAGTACTGTCTTTCTTTTTATTCAGCATCTTGGCAGATGGAAATAAATATGGTGATCCCTGTGTTCTCTAACAAAAAACAAACATGGTGAGTGACTAACTGCTGCTTTTATTGGAGTATGTAATCATTTAGACATTAGTACTTTCAGATTCATTAATCAAATATCTTTGGAGAGGAGATGATCAGTGAGTCTGAAAGTATAGGGTATGAAAGAGAACATACATAAGCAACTGTGTCCAGTAAAAGCAGATGCAAGTTACTACGAAACCAAATGATTGTCAGATTTAAATCGGGCTAGTTTACAGCTGCTATTAATTAATAATTAAATATTAAAATTAATTAAAATAGTTATTAACAGTAGCAGTAAACTAGCCAGATTTAAATCTGGTGATTGTTTGGTTTCATTATAAAGTATCGGGCTTTGAGATGTTTATATAGGTCAGTTACTAGTTTGAAATATGATGTTTCATGTGCAAAGATATATAGAAGTTAAAACATGTTGGTTGAGTATTGTCTTTGAAACTATACTGTATATTATTTGAAAATATTCTTATACAATTCTAGATTTTGAATGCTCCATCCAAAAAAGCATAGGCATCTTTAGATTTAATACTGAAGGCCATAAATATAAAGAAAAAAAGGTACGAAAGGTTAACAGCTTTAAGCAATGATTTAAGAAATGTCATTTCTTGTAGATGATTTGACATTTTATTAAATTTTTAAAATTTGAATTCTTAAAGTATAAGTTAAAGAAATGCTTTTATGATATAAATTGTTGGTTTTAAAATATTTTATAACCAATGAATGCTAAATGTTTGTAATCAATAAACAATTGGAGATATTGTCAAAAAAAAGAATAAATGTGAAATTATTGCCAATGCATTGTTTCATAGATATTTAATTTTTTTTTGAAGTGGAATTAAGCTTGCTTAATTTCTTTAATCACTAAGAATTTTTAATAATTGCACTTTGGAAATAATTAAAACAGCAATGTGATGTATAAATGCAATAAAAAAAACAGTAACAAAGTATCGTATGTAACGTCTGTTTTTTATTATTGATAGATATAATCAAATTTCTCTATTATTCACTTTGTTTTTAAATATTAGTAAACCAAAATAATGAATTTCTACCTTCGGAATACAGAAAAAAAAAAATTCATAGTCAAGTTATACATACTGGCTTTAAATTCATAATTCAAATTTTTGAAAGAATCAATTTAATAAAGTAAAAGAAAATTAACACGTACGCAGCTATAATAGTGGATAGTTTCTTAATTAAATGATTAAATTTGATTTTGTGTAATTTCTTATTACTAAAAACTACTCATAAATTCGAAAATGTATGTCTTGAAGATGTGTATACACATATTGAAGACAAGTTGTCTGATGTTTTCTAGAGATTGTCTATGTGAATTCTAGAGATGTGTGGTTGTCTGTGTGTTTTCTACAGATAATTTTCTATGATTTAAATATTGGTCGCTAAATAATTTCTGGCTCAAATAAAAAAAATGGGAAATATTTATTATTGATAATGTCTTTGAAGTACTGCATGCTTGTATCTTATGCACATAAAGGAAAACTTCAATTTTTCTTAAAGTTAGTTGATATAAACCTGCAGGGTTCTGTAGCAATGCACAGATGAGAGTATGAAAACATTTCTCTTTCCTCACAAGAAAGATTTATGATGATAATGTATTTTAAATATAAAATATATCAATCAAGATTAAATTGAATCGTCTTTTGAATCCATGTTAATATAACTTAAAAATCTGAAATATCTTTGATTAAAGAAACAATAGAAAAATCCCATATTAGATGATAGATGAGTGTTTTTGAGGTTTATCCAGGGCTGTGGAGTTGGAGTCGGAGTCGTGGAGTTTTGGTGTTTTAGCCGGAGTCGGATTGGTAAGGAAAAGTCGGAGTTGGAGTCGGTAGATTTTTATGCAACTCCACAGCCCTGGGTTTATATCTCAGTTTGAAACTTGAAACAATCAAAGGAAAGGACTTCTTTCAGACTTTAAGCAGAATTCTTTCTTTAGAATTTTATTTGTTAATGATAAAACTGTATTATACTGTATTTAGATTAATTTGGTATTGTTACTTCTAAATTTACAAAATAAGTAATGGGTTCATTGCCTAGTAAAGTGGTTTTAATATGGCTGGGTAAGCAAACCATTGACATTTTTTAATACAGCTGTATTAAAGTCACGTTACTAGGCAATGTATCAGGTGATTAAATTTCTCTTATTCTTAAATATGATAAATGATACATTTAAATCTTTTTTAAAACTGTTAAATCAGTACAATGCCTTATTAGTTTCTTTAATACATTAAAATTATCTACTTTAAATATTCTAACAGATTAGTGAATCTTGACAGTAAATCAAGAACAGTATGACATAATAGCATATCTATTGTTATTTTTAGATAGAGAAAAATACTAATACATTATATATTAGTACTAAATATTCTAATATAATAATTGTAATGTTCTAAATATATCTAGTACACTATAATTCTGTAAGAAAAAGATTGTTGGAACAGAAACTTTTTCTTAGCACGTTGANATTATATATATTTTAAATTGTCTTTAATATAATTGTTGTGTGCAAGGCCATTAAAAGCTTAGTACAGGGATGTGGGGATAGAGAGAGCTCCTTTTTTAACAAATGAAATATGTATTGTGCATTTATTCATTAATAAACAGCAGTCTTAAAGATTGTATTTTAATAATAACAACATTAATTTATAGGAGTATGAACTACTATGAGCCCTTAAGTTTTCATCTGGTGTTGGAAAATATCCTCATCTCCCTCCTCTCGATGGCCCTGGTTATATGACATTTAGAGTATTTTTTACTTGTAAGATGATGACTTTAGTATGCTTAACATTATTTTTTGAAGTTTTATTACAATAACAAATTAAATGTAACAACAACTTCAGATAAAAATCATAGTCTTGGAGCATTTTGACTTTATGACGTCAAGTAAAACAAATTATAAACTGATTACTCCAATAAAAAGCTTTAACTACTTTAGTCAGTTTAGCTTTCATGTTTCCCATGTTAAAAATTATAATATATTGCTTTCGTGAAGTAAATACAGAGATAAGTATTAGGTGTTTCCAAGCTATACCCACTCATCTTTAGGTTAAATTAAAATTTTTTGAACTACGAATTAATCGTTATAGCTAGTCAGTCGTTAGAATATTGTGAAATTATTATTTGCATTCAATATTAAGACTGAATAGTCTAACTTTATGTAGTTAAGATCTGTTAAAATGTATAATTTTTCTTTGTTAACCATTTCTGTGGTGTATGTAGTGAGTCACCGCTTCTAACATTGTGCTGTTGTGTAAGCTTTCAGCATATGTTTTGTTTCAGATTACTTATTTAAGCTTCTTTGGTTAAATTGTGAATAAAATTACTTTTAAGTTTTTAGTTTGATTAAAATTTATAACTTGTTTAATGCTAATTTATACTGTGTATTTTTCTTTGCTTTTATCTTTCAAAATATTGTGAACACTAATAAATTACATAGAAAAACTCTTAATTTACAAGTATTTTAACATTCAAAAAAAGGTATAATATGAAATTTTAGAGATGATAATCAGTTTCTGATATTTATATAGAATTACAATGCAGTATTAAATATTACACTTGTTATTAAAGTCTTGATTTATTGGATAACATTTGCTCATATTCTAAAGTTGAAAGTGAAATCTCATTGTTTAATATTCAATAATTATTATTGAATAAAGAAATTTTAATTTATAAATTGATTAAACAGAAAAAAATGACATTAAAATTCTGAAAGTGGCTCTCTTTTCATATATATTCTATACAGTGTCTGCTTAGACAGCTGTAAACATTATATAATTATTAAACAATCATTTTTGCTGGTAAATGTTAAATAAATTAATTCTTTGGTTTTATTTCTAAGAATGGCTATTGTTTATTTTGACTTATATTTACCTGCATTATTTTTTAACAGAAGTAATTAAGGCTGCAGTCTATAAATCTTCAGAAAGCTTAAAAAGCTTGTACAAAATTACACACACACAAAAAAAAAATATGCTTTATTGGAATAAATTTTTAAATATTTAAAACAAATATTTTTGAGTCTTTCTGGCTCATCTTTAGAAATTTAATTACTTATAAAACAATGGCATTAAACTTTAACTTATAAATAACTTAAAAATTTAAGAGTTAAATATTTTATTTGCTTTCTAGAATTGTGCGCTTTGGGTTTTAAAAATTTATTCTGGCAGTGCATAGTTTTCATATAATGTTTTATATATTTATTAAATTCTTTAAGGAGATCATTTTCATTATTAATTAATAAAGTTATTTTTTCTTAATTAAAATAGAATAATGTATTTTGACTTGACTAATGCATCATTTTTAAGTGTCAAAACATGGCATTCTTTTAAAAATTTCAATGTTACAAGGTGCAGTAATTAGTCTGATTGAGTTGTCACAGTGTCTAGTGTATCCTTTTAATTTTCAGAAATTATCAGAGTTAATTTTGTAAAGGTTTAATATAAATCAGTTCTAAACAAAAGAAAATATTTGGCAAGTCATGTTCGTTAACTACATCTGTGAATGTGTTTTTCTATTCTTTGGAATTTTATGTAATTGCCAACGAAGTGTTGTTGTCTTTGGATTCTTCAAGTGATGTGAAGCTTTCTTGAGAATATAGTGTTCCACTAATGGCAGAGTGGCTGAAACCACCAAACATTGGTAGTCGGTTATGGGTTCACACCTAACTAACAGATTGGCCATGTAGAATTTTTTGGATTTGCTTTATGTATAACACCTAAATAGGGTCTAGTTTCCTATAGAAAGTCTCCTGGAAAACATTCCTCTTGACAGATTACCCATGTGTTGTGTTGTTTGTTTAAAAAACAAATGTTTCCAAATCAGATATCAGAAATTATGTATTTGTGATGCTGACTAATTAAGAGATTTCTGACTATAAATTTTCATATATTGTGTCAGTGATGTGTTATAACTTTGTTGGGACACAGACAAATTATAATTAGGAGAGATTTCCCTCAAAAAAATGTTTGAAGTCAACAGTATTTCAAACATTTTTTTGAGGGAAATCTCCTGATATCCTCATTTATTTTTTTAATGCAATTCTGCACTGTTCCTGCTCCATGCCAGCAATCTATAGTTCCCAGATATGGCTCCAAATTTAAATTTTGTAATATTACTACATTAATGAGTTTATAAAATATTGGTTTAGGGCCCCAGCCAACTGCCCTTTTTGCCCGTAGGATAATGTGTGCCTATATCATATAACTCTGGTTATACAGAATATTTTGATGCATATCTAAGATGATAGGTACAGGGTAAGAATGGACGAAGGTACCATTGTTCATATGCAACTCTGTTTAAGTAGTCTGTGGATTGAATAACTTTGAGAACCAATGTTTTAGAAGTCTTTCTAAATGTAGAGTGTAATGTAATGTTCTAACAGAGTTTTAAATAAATAGAACTTAAGGCAATTAATTAATTTTTTTATTTATAGTTTAAGTTGTAAATAAAAAAATGTTTTTAAATAAAACTTTATTTAATTCCAGTGAGGCTGAAAAGGATTGGATGCGAATGAGAAGAACGTTTACTAAGACGACTTCATTCCAATGTCTTACCTTTTTTTCCTAAACCGAATCAGGTCTTACAAACTTAACATCTTCATTAATAATTATTATCGCTGCCATTGAATCAGTATTGATGTTTTCAAAACAGACCAATTAACAATGTGAAGAATTATGTACAATTTTTTCTTGGTAAATATTTTGTACCTTATTATTATTTTTTTTATTTAATCGAATCACCAAAGGGATCATAACGTGTTTTAAATTTTAAATGTTGAATTAAATGTATAATATATATAAATATAAATTGAATTTTGACTGGTCAAAGAAAATGCTTAATGCAGAATTAAATTGGAATTACATTCCACTTTATATATTGTTAAACATGTTTGAGAGATTTTTTTTTTGTCGGCAACGTAGATAGTAAGTACTTTATTGTTGTACACTGTTAGTCTATATAACCAGTTTGAATTTTATAATTATTGTACAATTTAAAAAATTCCATTTTTTTTTTATTGATAAAAAAAATATCATTGTGATTGAAGGGATCATTTCAAAGAAATAATAATTTTTTTTGTCATATTTTTAGATTTTACATTTATATATACACACAAATACATACACTGTATAGTTATATTTCTTATAATATATTATAAACTGCACTTCTTATTTACCGAGTTGGTGATTTTAATTTAGTAAATATTACGCTAAATGTCACCCAGTATGTAAATATTTTTATCATTGTCTGTAAAGCTTTTGTACCTTTCATAAATATAATACAGGTATACCTCGTCTTACGTCGGTAATTGGTTCCAGGAGAACGACTTAAGTCGAAAAACAACGTAAGTCGAATTTACTTGTCTCCAAATCTACATGTCACTAGGCTAAACCATAAATTGCCAATTCCGGTTCTGTATTTTATTTATTAATGCATTTTTAATAATGTATGGTTAATAAGAATATATTTTAAGCTTACAAACAAATAAATTTTAGTTTTTAATATAGTACAGAAAAAAAGTAATCTAAATTTACGAATGCATGTACTGTAAATACAGTACATACTTGTAAATGTATATATTTTAATATGATTTTATGTGCTTCAAACATTTTTCTAGTGATATTACGACTTCAATATTTGTGGCGGACAGACATAAAGTCTAATAAAATGACTTAAATTTGATTTTTATTTTTCCATATACTTTTTTGACAAACGACGTATAATCGGGAACGACGTAACTCGAAACGACATAAGTCGAGGTATACCTGTATTTTACATTTAGAATATTGTCAGTCGATATGCAAAACTAATCTGTTAACATTCTCTTTAGACTATCCAAACCTTTATAAGTTACTTTTGATCTTAAATATGATTGTTAGAACTTGCAATCTCTTGATCTGCAAGTTACGACAGTTACATTTAGATTTTCTTTCAAATTTTTGGCTTGAAGTTAGTTAAAAGTCATATTGATGTCACAATGAACATAAAAGATTATGATATCAGAAATAATTTTAAAGAATTCCTTCAAATTAAAGCTAGAGGTTAAATATGCAAGGTCTGGAACTATAGAATAAATTTATGTTCAAACAATATACAGCATATATTTTCAAAGAAAATGCACAGTATAACCTTCAGGTATGTTTGCAGATGAAGTACTGTCTTTCTTTTTATTCAGCATCTTGGCAGATGGAAATAAATATGGTGATCCCTGTGTTCTCTAACAAAAAACAAACATGGTGAGTGACTAACTGCTGCTTTTATTGGAGTATGTAATCATTTAGACATTAGTACTTTCAGATTCATTAATCAAATATCTTTGGAGAGGAGATGATCAGTGAGTCTGAAAGTATAGGGTATGAAAGAGAACATACATAAGCAACTGTGTCCAGTAAAAGCAGATGCAAGTTACTACGAAACCAAATGATTGTCAGATTTAAATCGGGCTAGTTTACAGCTGCTATTAATTAATAATTAAATATTAAAATTAATTAAAATAGTTATTAACAGTAGCAGTAAACTAGCCAGATTTAAATCTGGTGATTGTTTGGTTTCATTATAAAGTATCGGGCTTTGAGATGTTTATATAGGTCAGTTACTAGTTTGAAATATGATGTTTCATGTGCAAAGATATATAGAAGTTAAAACATGTTGGTTGAGTATTGTCTTTGAAACTATACTGTATATTATTTGAAAATATTCTTATACAATTCTAGATTTTGAATGCTCCATCCAAAAAAGCATAGGCATCTTTAGATTTAATACTGAAGGCCATAAATATAAAGAAAAAAAGGTACGAAAGGTTAACAGCTTTAAGCAATGATTTAAGAAATGTCATTTCTTGTAGATGATTTGACATTTTATTAAATTTTTAAAATTTGAATTCTTAAAGTATAAGTTAAAGAAATGCTTTTATGATATAAATTGTTGGTTTTAAAATATTTTATAACCAATGAATGCTAAATGTTTGTAATCAATAAACAATTGGAGATATTGTCAAAAAAAAGAATAAATGTGAAATTATTGCCAATGCATTGTTTCATAGATATTTAATTTTTTTTTGAAGTGGAATTAAGCTTGCTTAATTTCTTTAATCACTAAGAATTTTTAATAATTGCACTTTGGAAATAATTAAAACAGCAATGTGATGTATAAATGCAATAAAAAAAAAAGTAACAAAGTATCGTATGTAACGTCTGTTTTTTATTATTGATAGATATAATCAAATTTCTCTATTATTCACTTTGTTTTTAAATATTAGTAAACCAAAATAATGAATTTCTACCTTCGGAATACAGAAAAAAAAAAATTCATAGTCAAGTTATACATACTGGCTTTAAATTCATAATTCAAATTTTTGAAAGAATCAATTTAATAAAGTAAAAGAAAATTAACACGTACGCAGCTATAATAGTGGATAGTTTCTTAATTAAATGATTAAATTTGATTTTGTGTAATTTCTTATTACTAAAAACTACTCATAAATTCGAAAATGTATGTCTTGAAGATGTGTATACACATATTGAAGACAAGTTGTCTGATGTTTTCTAGAGATTGTCTATGTGAATTCTAGAGATGTGTGGTTGTCTGTGTGTTTTCTACAGATAATTTTCTATGATTTAAATATTGGTCGCTAAATAATTTCTGGCTCAAATAAAAAAAATGGGAAATATTTATTATTGATAATGTCTTTGAAGTACTGCATGCTTGTATCTTATGCACATAAAGGAAAACTTCAATTTTTCTTAAAGTTGGTTGATATAAACCTGCAGGGTTCTGTAGCAATGCACAGATGAGAGTATGAAAACATTTCTCTTTCCTCACAAGAAAGATTTATGATGATAATGTATTTTAAATATAAAATATATCAATCAAGATTAAATTGAATCGTCTTTTGAATCCATGTTAATATAACTTAAAAATCTGAAATATCTTTGATTAAAGAAACAATAGAAAAATCCCATATTAGATGATAGATGAGTGTTTTTGAGGTTTATCCAGGGCTGTGGAGTTGGAGTCGGAGTCGTGGAGTTTTGGTGTTTTAGCCGGAGTCGGATTGGTAAGGAAAAGTCGGAGTTGGAGTCGGTAGATTTTTATGCAACTCCACAGCCCTGGGTTTATATCTCAGTTTGAAACTTGAAACAATCAAAGGAAAGGACTTCTTTCAGACTTTAAGCAGAATTCTTTCTTTAGAATTTTATTTGTTAATGATAAAACTGTATTATACTGTATTTAGATTAATTTGGTATTGTTACTTCTAAATTTACAAAATAAGTAATGGGTTCATTGCCTAGTAAAGTGGTTTTAATATGGCTGGGTAAGCAAACCATTGACATTTTTTAATACAGCTGTATTAAAGTCACGTTACTAGGCAATGTATCAGGTGATTAAATTTCTCCTATTCTTAAATATGATAAATGATACATTTAAATCTTTTTTAAAACTGTTAAATCAGTACAATGCCTTATTAGTTTCTTTAATACATTAAAATTATCTACTTTAAATATTCTAACAGATTAGTGAATCTTGACAGTAAATCAAGAACAGTATGACATAATAGCATATCTATTGTTATTTTTAGATAGAGAAAAATACTAATACATTATATATTAGTACTAAATATTCTAATATAATAATTGTAATGTTCTAAATATATCTAGTACACTATAATTCTGTAAGAAAAAGATTGTTGGAACAGAAACTTTTTCTTAGCACGTTGACCGCCATCCGACGTGCCGGTTAGGGCCGTGCGTACGACCACCTGACTTCACTATAACCAATATAGTGTTTCACTCAAGTTTAAATTATCCTGGCTTCATAAGACATTCTTTTACATTTTAATAGTGGCCTCTCGCGCACATCTATAAAGTTGGCTCCGACCGCCAGCGGTCGTATGGCTGTTTGTGGGCCTGATTGGTATGACCACTGGTACATCGGATAGCAATTAACGTGTTAATCAAACACTTTCAGGCTATAAACAATCACCAAGAGCGAAGAAAGGTGATTTTACTTCAAATAAAACAGTTTAGAGTTGTTGAATGTTGTATTTTTATTATTAAATTAATAAAAAAAGTATAGGTTTCTAAGAATCCTAAAATTTATTCATTATAAAGAAAACAGTAATATAAAATTATTATTTTTGTGTATAAAATTTGTTTTTATATTAATAAAAATTTCTTTTTCATTATTTCTATTTAGCAATAGAAGATTTGATTTATTTTATCTCATAATTAGTGTTTATAAAAATAAATTAATACATAAATTAGTAGTTTTAAGAGCTGTGATATATAATTTTTTTATTATTAGAGATTTTTTCCTTTAACAACTTTCCTTAATTTTCTGTGCATTTTTTGTTGAAACATTATAGAAAAATGATCTCAGTATTGCTTCTAGATGCTTTTTCAGTTTTTATAAGAAAGTATTTTTATATATAATTTTCTTAATAATCTTTTATTTATGTTAAATTATTTAAAAATCTATTTTTAAAGTATAGTTTTATATTCATGCATGTGAAAAACTATTATTAATAACAATAATTCAGCTTGTCTCTGCCCTTGTGTAAAACAAGAAAAAATACATTGTTAAATGAATCTCTTATAGTAATAATCAATCAAAGAAGGAATTGTAAATCAGTTCTAGTTTTTGTGCACTCAAACATTTGATATGTCGAGATAACATGTTGCCTGTTTAATAATAATCAGACACCTTCTGCTTCACGGTCAAATTATCCTCCCTGTCGCTTGTTAATTCCATTATATTCTTTCTCACTCAATAATTTATCCATAAAGTAAATTTAGAGATTATAAAGAACATAAAATTAGTATAAAATATTACTTATAAAATATTAACTCTTTGTAATTTATGCAACGTACCTATAAATAACTTCTGTCTGACATAAAATCGAGAGATTATGGTTTGTCTTTGTGGGAAATTAACTTTTGTAATTGTTAAGATGAGTCGAATCTAAATTTAGGTTGCATGATGATGATAATTCCAAAGCTATAAAGTGTTTTATAGTCATAATTTCGTCGTCTCTTATAAAATTAAATCGTCATAAATTTTCAATTGCATTTTTAAAAAAACAGAGTTGAACGAACTGTTCTTTAAAGTGTTATATTTAAATTTATTAATCATCATATTAAATTATATACACAGAAGAAGTGTCGTAATCCGTTACGAAAAGTCCGACTCAAAATTCTAACCGAGGTGTGGCTTATTCATATCTAGTAACCATATTTAAGAATAAAATTATTTAAACAATTCAAAACATGTAGGAGTAACAGGGCGTGGTAATAATAAGTTAAAGCACAGCTAAAACTGAGCTTGAGTTTTTACGTCACGTTAAAAACTAAGCAGTTACGTCCATGTACTGGTTTTGATCGATTGGTACTTGTTCGATGCTAACAGAAAGTTCAAGAGGAGGAGATAATATATACATTTTTTTTTGTATTTATGCCTAATTAAAGTTACTCATTCGAGTTTCGAATGAAGTAGAATTGGCTACATCAACTTCAGATCTTTTTTTTTTTTCTGTAGTTAGAATTGTTAATTAACTTATTTACATGATTACATGCGGCATATTCCACCTGATGGCAATTTTTCATTGAACATTCTCGACAGGATCATCTCGTTTTAATTCCAAGACTAAATGGAGAGAACCACGTCGACCACTTCCAAATTTCACTAAGGTTTTTCTTGAGCGTGCGGCATTTACGCATGATAAAAAACACAGAAAAGTCCTTATGAATATTTTATTGGAAGAAATAGCTTGAACGCTTACAAACTTGAGCACATCTCTCAAAATATGAAAAATTCCTTAAATGCTACATTAAAAAATATTCCACTCGTAAAAAATGAGCAAAGCGTAAAGAAAAAAAAACAAAAAAAAAATTCACTAACTTGGATCAAAATATGAAAGCACCAAACAAACCAAATTACAGAGATAAATGCTTTTTTATATAGGATTTGTTCTTTGTTTAAAATTATATTTTTATGGGTTTTAAACATGGTTTTCTTTTTCTTTAAACATCTACATATATAATTAATTATTAGGATATTATTGTAGACTGTAAATATTGAGCTTAATCCCAAACAATATTTGTGGATACAGTTATAAAATATATATTGAAAATTGAATTTAAGATAGAATATTTTGTTTGTTTTTAATATATCACTTATATTTATCACTTCTATTCTCTATATTACTGTGCTATTAAAAAAATGTTCTCCTTTCCTCCTCCTATTGACTAACATAGTTTTTTTTTTTTAGAGTAGTTTAAACTTATCTTCATTTTTTGTTTTTGTTTTGTTGAAAATCATCTTCTTACATCATCTGAAATCTAAAATATTTAATTATTAGTTAGTTTATAAAGTTAATTTTACCATAAAAAAAAGAGAATTTGTAACATAACTTGAACTGAACTTTAATTATGTTAGAGTATTGCCTTTCAAAGGTGTTAAATTTAGTTTCTTTTATTACAATTGTTTCTTGTATCTGCGGTTTTAAAATACAGTTTGGATCCTGTTTCAATTTTGTCAAGTTTAAATAAAATAATTGTATTATGCGATGTGTTGTTAATCTGTTGTATAAGAGACTTTTTCTGGAAGAATATTGGGCAATTTTATATTATTTTGACTTATTTTCAATGTGGTTTTGTATGGGACACATCCTTTATGCTTATAATAAGTGTGAAAACAATGCTGTAAAGCAAGCTATGCATAAAATTTCGGACTGGAGGTGGAATCTGAATGTACTGCATGTATATGTGCATACGTATAATAGATTCCTGCTTTTATGGCCTAATTGCTTCTTGGAAAATCATCCTTAAGTGAATCATTATTTTTCCTATAGAGTCAATGTCATGAATCAATGTTGTGTTCCTGGAAATAGTTTGAACTACATAATACTACACTGAAACAAAAATATAGAGCATTCATTAGTCGTAATGATATATATTGGTTGTAAAAGCAGTATCGTAAAGTGAGTGGCTGTAAGGCAGGGATCTCCTACCTATATAAATACAAAGGGGCTGTACATTAATTAAGGGTACAAGATAATGGAAAGGGAGTTGCGTATCATTGTACTGTACATCATGGTGGGGAGGGGATCAATGCATTGTGTATGTGGGCTTGTTTTAGTGGTGTTAGTGGCATACAAATTTGTTCTAGTCACGTGAATAAACTATCAGTTATAAAACTGCAAATATTTTTTGTCATTTCTTTAATGTTGGGGTGTATGGACTATTGTACACATATAATTAAAGGGGAGGAGGTTTTGACAAAAGTACATTATGTACCGTACATTAAAGGAAGGGAATCGGAAACTGTGCAGTATACAGATTTTATATCAAGTTAATTTAATAAATTTTTTTCTTTGTCGAACACTGCATCTTATGCATTAATAAGTATATTTTTATTAACTTTAATGCAAGATTAAAAGCTTTAAGTTGTTTTCATTGAAATTCAGTATATTTTTAAATCACGATTTTGCATTAATCCTTCACAAAAACAAAATTCAAACTTGTAATCTTCCTAACTGAATAAATATAACTAAGATTCAAGTCTTCTGTAGTCTTGAACCATAGTTATATTTCTTCGTCGTGTTCATTCATCATCATGTTCAAAGACTACAGAAGTCTTGTATATAACGATAAATGTTTAATATGGTCAAAAATCTTTGTTCTTTAAAACTTTCTGCTGGATTTTAAGTTACAATTGAACAGAAAGTTTTATAAAATCACCATTTTTGACCATTCATCATCATCATCAAAAGTTTTGTGATTTAACAAACTTCATTTTTGAGATATTTGGAGACCATTCTATGATGTTTTCTCTCTCAAATATACTTATTTTTAATTAAATAGAATAATGTAGTTCCTACTCTTCCCAGTTTAAGTGCGTAAACTATATTTTTTCTTAACACACAACAGTCTGACCCCTTCAAAAACATTTGATTCATCCTTGACATCATTTGAAGATAAAATTCATTGGGTTAAGCCAGATTATCAATGCTTAATCTGGATTTTAAGCTTATAAACTGCATTTTTATATAGAATTTATAAATAAAACACTATAAGTCTTTGATAAAATTGTCTTATTTGTTAGTTCATAATAAGAAATTTGGCAGTACAGTTTAGTAAAACTTAGTTAATTCTAGGATCTCTCTGAATCTAGGCAGATTTGGAAGGATACTTTAAATTTGAATATATAAAAATATTTGGATAAATTAAGATTTAACAGTTACATTCACTTTCAACACACAAGTTCAAATTATATTCTATTAAATACAAGGCTGGTCTACGTCAATCCCTGCCTGCATTTAATGTTATGTAGTAGCTAGTGACTTAAGCTTAAGGCTGTAACGNCCTCCCTTCTAGTTTAATTTAAACTTAATTCCTCCAAAGCATATGCAAATTTATCCATCCTTAAGTGTTTGTTCCTCAAAGACAAGCCCTCCTCATCCTCAACATTATTTGGATAAATTAAGATTTAACAGTTACATTCACTTTCAACACACAAGTTCAAATTATATTCTATTAAATACAAGGCTGGTCTACGTCAATCCCTGCCTGCATTTAATGTTATGTAGTAGCTAGTGACTTAAGCTTAAGGCTGTAACGTATAACAGGCCCTTTTCCCTCCACAAAACTGTGATGTCCTAAGCTACAGACTCATAAGATGAGGCCCTACGCTGTAGACTCAAACACCAGGCCCTAAGCTGCATCTCATCTTATATGTAAATTGATTAACCTAATTTACTCTGTTAAATTAAAATATTTAAACTAAATAAGAATTAGTTTATTCCTGAGATTTATATTTTTCCATTTTATTTTCCTCCAAATTCTATATTTATGTATGATTATGCTCTATTAAATTCTTATTATAGAGCCGACTTTTATTACTCTTACACAACTTCTAAAGCTACTAAATTTGGCATGTGTCATGCACTTTACTATGGAATTCTCCTCGCCTTCACCCCTTCAAACCGATTAGTTAAGATCATTAATTTAGCATGAAGAATGACACTGGTGGCACGCATCTTACAAGTTAGGAGGGGATTGCAGCTGATGTAAAATGTGTGTAAACTTAATAAATTTTAATTAAAAAGCCATAAAATTAATTGTAATGTGATTAAAAACTCGTAAATTAGTTGAAATTCCTGTTTTTTTTTTTTTTTTTATTAGNAATGTTTTTCTAGTGATATTACGACTTCAATATTTGTGGCGGACAGACATAAAGTCTAATAAAATGACTTAAATTTGATTTTTATTTTTCCATATACTTTTTTGACAAACGACGTATAATCGGGAACGACGTAACTCGAAACGACATAAGTCGAGGTATACCTGTATTTTACATTTAGAATATTGTCAGTCGATATGCAAAACTAATCTGTTAACATTCTCTTTAGACTATCCAAACCTTTATAAGTTACTTTTGATCTTAAATATGATTGTTAGAACTTGCAATCTCTTGATCTGCAAGTTACGACAGTTACATTTAGATTTTCTTTCAAATTTTTGGCTTGAAGTTAGTTAAAAGTCATATTGATGTCACAATGAACATAAAAGATTATGATATCAGAAATAATTTTAAAGAATTCCTTCAAATTAAAGCTAGAGGTTAAATATGCAAGGTCTGGAACTATAGAATAAATTTATGTTCAAACAATATACAGCATATATTTTCAAAGAAAATGCACAGTATAACCTTCAGGTATGTTTGCAGATGAAGTACTGTCTTTCTTTTTATTCAGCATCTTGGCAGATGGAAATAAATATGGTGATCCCTGTGTTCTCTAACAAAAAACAAACATGGTGAGTGACTAACTGCTGCTTTTATTGGAGTATGTAATCATTTAGACATTAGTACTTTCAGATTCATTAATCAAATATCTTTGGAGAGGAGATGATCAGTGAGTCTGAAAGTATAGGGTATGAAAGAGAACATACATAAGCAACTGTGTCCAGTAAAAGCAGATGCAAGTTACTACGAAACCAAATGATTGTCAGATTTAAATCGGGCTAGTTTACAGCTGCTATTAATTAATAATTAAATATTAAAATTAATTAAAATAGTTATTAACAGTAGCAGTAAACTAGCCAGATTTAAATCTGGTGATTGTTTGGTTTCATTATAAAGTATCGGGCTTTGAGATGTTTATATAGGTCAGTTACTAGTTTGAAATATGATGTTTCATGTGCAAAGATATATAGAAGTTAAAACATGTTGGTTGAGTATTGTCTTTGAAACTATACTGTATATTATTTGAAAATATTCTTATACAATTCTAGATTTTGAATGCTCCATCCAAAAAAGCATAGGCATCTTTAGATTTAATACTGAAGGCCATAAATATAAAGAAAAAAAGGTACGAAAGGTTAACAGCTTTAAGCAATGATTTAAGAAATGTCATTTCTTGTAGATGATTTGACATTTTATTAAATTTTTAAAATTTGAATTCTTAAAGTATAAGTTAAAGAAATGCTTTTATGATATAAATTGTTGGTTTTAAAATATTTTATAACCAATGAATGCTAAATGTTTGTAATCAATAAACAATTGGAGATATTGTCAAAAAAAAGAATAAATGTGAAATTATTGCCAATGCATTGTTTCATAGATATTTAATTTTTTTTTGAAGTGGAATTAAGCTTGCTTAATTTCTTTAATCACTAAGAATTTTTAATAATTGCACTTTGGAAATAATTAAAACAGCAATGTGATGTATAAATGCAATAAAAAAAACAGTAACAAAGTATCGTATGTAACGTCTGTTTTTTATTATTGATAGATATAATCAAATTTCTCTATTATTCACTTTGTTTTTAAATATTAGTAAACCAAAATAATGAATTTCTACCTTCGGAATACAGGAAAAAAAAAAATTCATAGTCAAGTTATACATACTGGCTTTAAATTCATAATTCAAATTTTTGAAAGAATCAATTTAATAAAGTAAAAGAAAATTAACACGTACGCAGCTATAATAGTGGATAGTTTCTTAATTAAATGATTAAATTTGATTTTGTGTAATTTCTTATTACTAAAAACTACTCATAAATTCGAAAATGTATGTCTTGAAGATGTGTATACACATATTGAAGACAAGTTGTCTGATGTTTTCTAGAGATTGTCTATGTGAATTCTAGAGATGTGTGGTTGTCTGTGTGTTTTCTACAGATAATTTTCTATGATTTAAATATTGGTCGCTAAATAATTTCTGGCTCAAATAAAAAAAATGGGAAATATTTATTATTGATAATGTCTTTGAAGTACTGCATGCTTGTATCTTATGCACATAAAGGAAAACTTCAATTTTTCTTAAAGTTGGTTGATATAAACCTGCAGGGTTCTGTAGCAATGCACAGATGAGAGTATGAAAACATTTCTCTTTCCTCACAAGAAAGATTTATGATGATAATGTATTTTAAATATAAAATATATCAATCAAGATTAAATTGAATCGTCTTTTGAATCCATGTTAATATAACTTAAAAATCTGAAATATCTTTGATTAAAGAAACAATAGAAAAATCCCATATTAGATGATAGATGAGTGTTTTTGAGGTTTATCCAGGGCTGTGGAGTTGGAGTCGGAGTCGTGGAGTTTTGGTGTTTTAGCCGGAGTCGGATTGGTAAGGAAAAGTCGGAGTTGGAGTCGGTAGATTTTTATGCAACTCCACAGCCCTGGGTTTATATCTCAGTTTGAAACTTGAAACAATCAAAGGAAAGGACTTCTTTCAGACTTTAAGCAGAATTCTTTCTTTAGAATTTTATTTGTTAATGATAAAACTGTATTATACTGTATTTAGATTAATTTGGTATTGTTACTTCTAAATTTACAAAATAAGTAATGGGTTCATTGCCTAGTAAAGTGGTTTTAATATGGCTGGGTAAGCAAACCATTGACATTTTTTAATACAGCTGTATTAAAGTCACGTTACTAGGCAATGTATCAGGTGATTAAATTTCTCCTATTCTTAAATATGATAAATGATACATTTAAATCTTTTTTAAAACTGTTAAATCAGTACAATGCCTTATTAGTTTCTTTAATACATTAAAATTATCTACTTTAAATATTCTAACAGATTAGTGAATCTTGACAGTAAATCAAGAACAGTATGACATAATAGCATATCTATTGTTATTTTTAGATAGAGAAAAATACTAATACATTATATATTAGTACTAAATATTCTAATATAATAATTGTAATGTTCTAAATATATCTAGTACACTATAATTCTGTAAGAAAAAGATTGTTGGAACAGAAACTTTTTCTTAGCACGTTGACCGCCATCCGACGTGCCGGTTAGGGCCGTGCGTACGACCACCTGACTTCACTATAACCAATATAGTGTTTCACTCAAGTTTAAATTATCCTGGCTTCATAAGACATTCTTTTACATTTTAATAGTGGCCTCTCGCGCACATCTATAAAGTTGGCTCCGACCGCCAGCGGTCGTATGGCTGTTTGTGGGCCTGATTGGTATGACCACTGGTACATCGGATAGCAATTAACGTGTTAATCAAACACTTTCAGGCTATAAACAATCACCAAGAGCGAAGAAAGGTGATTTTACTTCAAATAAAACAGTTTAGAGTTGTTGAATGTTGTATTTTTATTATTAAATTAATAAAAAAAGTATAGGTTTCTAAGAATCCTAAAATTTATTCATTATAAAGAAAACAGTAATATAAAATTATTATTTTTGTGTATAAAATTTGTTTTTATATTAATAAAAATTTCTTTTTCATTATTTCTATTTAGCAATAGAAGATTTGATTTATTTTATCTCATAATTAGTGTTTATAAAAATAAATTAATACATAAATTAGTAGTTTTAAGAGCTGTGATATATAATTTTTTTATTATTATGAGATTTTTTCCTTTAACAACTTTCCTTAATTTTCTGTGCATTTTTTGTTGAAACATTATAGAAAAATGATCTCAGTATTGCTTCTAGATGCTTTTTCAGTTTTTATAAGAAAGTATTTTTATATATAATTTTCTTAATAATCTTTTATTTATGTTAAATTATTTAAAAATCTATTTTTAAAGTATAGTTTTATATTCATGCATGTGAAAAACTATTATTAATAACAATAATTCAGCTTGTCTCTGCCCTTGTGTAAAACAAGAAAAAATACATTGTTAAATGAATCTCTTATAGTAATAATCAATCAAAGAAGGAATTGTAAATCAGTTCTAGTTTTTGTGCACTCAAACATTTGATATGTCGAGATAACATGTTGCCTGTTTAATAATAATCAGACACCTTCTGCTTCACGGTCAAATTATCCTCCCTGTCGCTTGTTAATTCCATTATATTCTTTCTCACTCAATAATTTATCCATAAAGTAAATTTAGAGATTATAAAGAACATAAAATTAGTATAAAATATTACTTATAAAATATTAACTCTTTGTAATTTATGCAACGTACCTATAAATAACTTCTGTCTGACATAAAATCGAGAGATTATGGTTTGTCTTTGTGGGAAATTAACTTTTGTAATTGTTAAGATGAGTCGAATCTAAATTTAGGTTGCATGATGATGATAATTCCAAAGCTATAAAGTGTTTTATAGTCATAATTTCGTCGTCTCTTATAAAATTAAATCGTCATAAATTTTCAATTGCATTTTTAAAAAAACAGAGTTGAACGAACTGTTCTTTAAAGTGTTATATTTAAATTTATTAATCATCATATTAAATTATATACACAGAAGAAGTGTCGTAATCCGTTACGAAAAGTCCGACTCAAAATTCTAACCGAGGTGTGGCTTATTCGTATCTAGTAACCATATTTAAGAATAAAATTATTTAAACAATTCAAAACATGTAGGAGTAACAGGGCGTGGTAATAATAAGTTAAAGCACAGCTAAAACTGAGCTTGAGTTTTTACGTCACGTTAAAAACTAAGCAGTTACGTCCATGTACTGGTTTTGATCGATTGGTACTTGTTCGATGCTAACAGAAAGTTCAAGAGGAGGAGATAATATATACATTTTTTTTTGTATTTATGCCTAATTAAAGTTACTCATTCGAGTTTCGAATGAAGTAGAATTGGCTACATCAACTTCAGATCTTTTTTTTTTTCTGTAGTTAGAATTGTTAATTAACTTATTTACATGATTACATGCGGCATATTCCACCTGATGGCAATTTTTCATTGAACATTCTCGACAGGATCATCTCGTTTTAATTCCAAGACTAAATGGAGAGAACCACATCGACCACTTCCAAATTTCACTAAGGTTTTTCTTGAGCGTGCGGCATTTACGCATGATAAAAAACACAGAAAAGTCCTTATGAATATTTTATTGGAAGAAATAGCTTGAACGCTTACAAACTTGAGCACATCTCTCAAAATATGAAAAATTCCTTAAATGCTACATTAAAAAATATTCCACTCGTAAAAAATGAGCAAAGCGTAAAGAAAAAAAAACAAAAAAAAAATTCACTAACTTGGATCAAAATATGAAAGCACCAAACAAACCAAATTACAGAGATAAATGCTTTTTTATATAGGATTTGTTCTTTGTTTAAAATTATATTTTTATGGGTTTTAAACATGGTTTTCTTTTTCTTTAAACATCTACATATATAATTAATTATTAGGATATTATTGTAGACTGTAAATATTGAGCTTAATCCCAAACAATATTTGTGGATACAGTTATAAAATATATATTGAAAATTGAATTTAAGATAGAATATTTTGTTTGTTTTTAATATATCACTTATATTTATCACTTCTATTCTCTATATTACTGTGCTATTAAAAAAATGTTCTCCTTTCCTCCTCCTATTGACTAACATAGTTTTTTTTTTTTAGAGTAGTTTAAACTTATCTTCATTTTTTGTTTTTGTTTTGTTGAAAATCATCTTCTTACATCATCTGAAATCTAAAATATTTAATTATTAGTTAGTTTATAAAGTTAATTTTACCATAAAAAAAAGAGAATTTGTAACATAACTTGAACTGAACTTTAATTATGTTAGAGTATTGCCTTTCAAAGGTGTTAAATTTAGTTTCTTTTATTACAATTGTTTCTTGTATCTGCGGTTTTAAAATACAGTTTGGATCCTGTTTCAATTTTGTCAAGTTTAAATAAAATAATTGTATTATGCGATGTGTTGTTAATCTGTTGTATAAGAGACTTTTTCTGGAAGAATATTGGGCAATTTTATATTATTTTGACTTATTTTCAATGTGGTTTTGTATGGGACACATCCTTTATGCTTATAATAAGTGTGAAAACAATGCTGTAAAGCAAGCTATGCATAAAATTTCGGACTGGAGGTGGAATCTGAATGTACTGCATGTATATGTGCATACGTATAATAGATTCCTGCTTTTATGGCCTAATTGCTTCTTGGAAAATCATCCTTAAGTGAATCATTATTTTTCCTATAGAGTCAATGTCATGAATCAATGTTGTGTTCCTGGAAATAGTTTGAACTACATAATACTACACTGAAACAAAAATATAGAGCATTCATTAGTCGTAATGATATATATTGGTTGTAAAAGCAGTATCGTAAAGTGAGTGGCTGTAAGGCAGGGATCTCCTACCTATATAAATACAAAGGGGCTGTACATTAATTAAGGGTACAAGATAATGGAAAGGGAGTTGCGTATCATTGTACTGTACATCATGGTGGGGAGGGGATCAATGCATTGTGTATGTGGGCTTGTTTTAGTGGTGTTAGTGGCATACAAATTTGTTCTAGTCACGTGAATAAACTATCAGTTATAAAACTGCAAATATTTTTTGTCATTTCTTTAATGTTGGGGTGTATGGACTATTGTACACATATAATTAAAGGGGAGGAGGTTTTGACAAAAGTACATTATGTACCGTACATTAAAGGAAGGGAATCGGAAACTGTGCAGTATACAGATTTTATATCAAGTTAATTTAATAAATTTTTTTCTTTGTCGAACACTGCATCTTATGCATTAATAAGTATATTTTTATTAACTTTAATGCAAGATTAAAAGCTTTAAGTTGTTTTCATTGAAATTCAGTATATTTTTAAATCACGATTTTGCATTAATCCTTCACAAAAACAAAATTCAAACTTGTAATCTTCCTAACTGAATAAATATAACTAAGATTCAAGTCTTCTGTAGTCTTGAACCATAGTTATATTTCTTCGTCGTGTTCATTCATCATCATGTTCAAAGACTACAGAAGTCTTGTATATAATGATGAATGTTTAATATGGTCAAAAATCTTTGTTCTTTAAAACTTTCTGCTGGATTTTAAGTTACAATTGAACAGAAAGTTTTATAAAATCACCATTTTTGACCATTCATCATCATCATCAAAAGTTTTGTGATTTAACAAACTTCATTTTTGAGATATTTGGAGACCATTCTATGATGTTTTCTCTCTCAAATATACTTATTTTTAATTAAATAGAATAATGTAGTTCCTACTCTTCTCAGTTTAAGTGCGTAAACTATATTTTTTCTTAACACACAACAGTCTGACCCCTTCAAAAACATTTGATTCATCCTTGACATCATTTGAAGATAAAATTCATTGGGTTAAGCCAGATTATCAATGCTTAATCTGGATTTTAAGCTTATAAACTGCATTTTTATATAGAATTTATAAATAAAACACTATAAGTCTTTGATAAAATTGTCTTATTTGTTAGTTCATAATAAGAAATTTGGCAGTACAGTTTAGTAAAACTTAGTTAATTCTAGGATCTCTCTGAATCTAGGCAGATTTGGAAGGATACTTTAAATTTGAATATATAAAAATATTTGGATAAATTAAGATTTAACAGTTACATTCACTTTCAACACACAAGTTCAAATTATATTCTATTAAATACAAGGCTGGTCTACGTCAATCCCTGCCTGCATTTAATGTTATGTAGTAGCTAGTGACTTAAGCTTAAGGCTGTAACGTATAACAGGCCCTTTTCCCTCCACAAAACTGTGATGTCCTAAGCTACAGACTCATAAGATGAGGCCCTACGCTGTAGACTCAAACACCAGGCCCTAAGCTGCATCTCATCTTATATGTAAATTGATTAACCTAATTTACTCTGTTAAATTAAAATATTTAAACTAAATAAGAATTAGTTTATTCCTGAGATTTATATTTTTCCATTTTATTTTCCTCCAAATTCTATATTTATGTATGATTATGCTCTATTAAATTCTTATTATAGAGCCGACTTTTATTACTCTTACACAACTTCTAAAGCTACTAAATTTGGCATGTGTCATGCACTTTACTATGGAATTCTCCTCGCCTTCACCCCTTCAAACCGATTAGTTAAGATCATTAATTTAGCATGAAGAATGACACTGGTGGCACGCATCTTACAAGTTAGGAGGGGATTGCAGCTGATGTAAAATGTGTGTAAACTTAATAAATTTTAATTAAAAAGCCATAAAATTAATTGTAATGTGATTAAAAACTCGTAAATTAGTTGAAATTCCTGTTTTTTTTTTTTTTTTTTGAGGGAATTATCTTATATTTTGAAAGGATCTTGCCTTCTGTCACCGGTTTTAACCCCCGCTGACCCTGTATAAGTGGCATATTAAAACGTGTTTAATAATATAGGCAATTGAGAACTCGTGACCTTTTAAAAAAATGGAATTTTAACAAGTTATAAATTCTAGAAATTTAATTATATTTAAATAATAATCCAAGGTAAACGGTTATAAAAATATACTTACTTAAAATTCCAGACATTATCGATTACTTCTATATGTCTCCCGTTATCGGGTTTCGTCTCACTGCAATTTATTTAAAAAAGAACTTAAATTAAAATAACGTAAATTATCCAAAAAAAAAAAGAAATACAGTTTTAACCTTGTGATTTTGTATGTTTTCTATCGATTTTGTAGGAACAAAATGGGGTCAGTGACGGAATTATCAAAGAGAAATGCCATTAAAACTCCTAACAATTGCTGTTTTTTAGCTTTAAAATTTATTGTATTTGTAATCTAAAGAAGGGGGAGGAAATGTGGGTCACTTAAACAACATTAAACAGTTTCGAATTCACAAATTGCATTTTTTTTTAATGGAGGTAATTGCATATTGTTCAAACATTGTTATCAAGGTTGCGCTGGAACACTAAGAGCGAAATAACCAAATTCTTGCCTTAAAATAAGGTGAAATAAGGACGGTTGATGACCCTAAAGTAGGGTCTAACCTTATACAAAAGTCCTGGCACGCTGTACGTGAACTTGTACCACCCGTTAATGTTAAGTACAGTACATATTGGATGGAGAATCATCGAGGATAGCAAAACACACAAATCCAAGTTCAACCCAAAATCGTGACTTGTCTTCCATTATTCCCTGCAAGAATGGCGTTACACGATGACCCGCGTATAGCGTTTTTTTTTTATTTTGTAATTTTTTTTGTATATGGGAATTAACAATGTCACCGTTCCTCTTCTTAGAAATTACTGTGGGGGTGTCGAAGCGTACACGCTTTGTAACTACGAGGGTGTTGCGGAATTGCGTCAGAGGCGCTTTTTTTAACGTTCATCCGGATAAAAACACCGGTTTTTAACGCGAATTCATTACATACAATAACCCGCTTTTGTTGCATGTACGGGTTGTACACACGCTGCTGCAACTTACCATAATTTCGAGGAGATGGAGAGTGGTTCTGTTCGGACGGTTCAAAGATGCTGGACTTCATTCTGTCCACGGTTTTTCGTGGGGTCGAACCTTCTGGTGGACCGAACAGCCTGTACTGTGTGTTACTGTACTTGCTACTGTTGCAACTGTCGGTGGAACAGGCGCTCGGGGTCCTACTGCCGTGTTCCCTTTTGGGGGTGTCGTAACCATTGTTTTCTCCGAATATGCGAGATTCCATGTAATTCTTCGATTTTCGATGTTCCAGTGGAGTATGACCATTCGTTATGGGGCTGAATATGTTGGATTGGCTGTAATTCTTTACTTTGCGTGGCGTATCTTCTTGAGGGGAGTCAGTACTGTCGAATATGCCACTGTTTCTACCACTGGGTGGTGTGACGATCCTACAGCAAAATAAAGACGAAAATATCAATTTTTTGAGCCTTTGTTATTAAAAATAGATCCAGACAAAAGAAGAAAAACACGTGACATTCGCGTGCTCGTTCCAGAACTTTACTCGAGTGTGCCGTTTTCTCCTTGTACTCTAATCGTTCATCTTTTCCTTAATATTCATCTAATATCCTTTAATATCTCTAATTTTCCCTAATATTCCTCATCTTTCCTTATCCTTCACTTAATATTCCTTCATTAACAACTAAAAACAAGGAGATAGAACAGCTCATCCACTCGAATTGCACTGTTCTTTTCCTGCCACTTGCCATTAAAATTATTAATGGTTCTAACCTCCTATTTTATCTAAACCTTTCCCCTTTCCTCCTACTCGTGTTTTACTTAGTTTCCTCCCTTCTAGTTTAATTTAAACTCAATTCCTCCAAAGCATATGCAAATTTATCCATCCTTAAGTGTTTGTTCCTCAAAGACAAGCCCTCCTCATCCTCAACATAAATTGAAGAGGGAAACAAGTTTTTCAATATAAAAAAAAGGACTTTTTTTCTTCCCAAATTTTACATTTATGTTCCACTCTCACGCTTTAGTGAAGTGTAAGATACACGAGGTTAGGAACAAATGTTTCATGATGATTTGTTTTTTTTTTTCCTTACTTAACGCATGGAAGACATCAGAAATTGTTAAGCAAATTCTCAGTTTAATACAAATATGTCGAAACGATCGATGTGTAACAATTGTCGACGGCGATTCTTAGAAGTAATTCTTCATCTTTGAAGACATTTTGAAAATCCATTCTTTCTTCCGTTCTTTGTCACTCAACCATTAATGCTTGTCGATTAATAGTTGAATGACCCTAGTGGATTTTCATGCACCATTCTTTTTTTTTTCGTCTTTTCTCTTGTTGTTTTACACATTTCACTGTGAAATTACACTATTTTTATCATTTGAAACTACATAAAAACTTGCTGGACATTTTCCGGATGAGTTTTCTTAATTGTTTCTCTTCAAAATAACGAAAGAAAAAAAACCCTTCCACATCATCCGTATCCCATTCCATTATACGGAGAGAGACGGATGATGATTATATCTAAAATTGAATTTTCACAAAATACCACGCGATTTTCAACTCAAATTCTCATACAAACAGTTTCATCGGATAGTTCTTCACGAAATTAAATAAATTCGGGCATTGTTTCTTTACAAAACACCGTCCTCGTCGGCCGTATGCTGTCGGATCTCGATACAGCGCAATCTAATTGTCACTAAATCGAAGAATATTAAGCTATAACAGTTATTTACAGTGTCTTTACTTTGGGGGGGTAATAATAAACTTTAAACAGTGGTGCGTTATAGCGAATTTAAATCAACAGAGCCCCGTGTATAGTGTAGACTTCAGACACTTTTTTTTGGGAAGAAATAGTTTCTTATGAAAGATTGGTTCTCTGTTGAAGGAGGCCCTTTTTTCTCCCTGATTTTGAAATGGTTATTCAGAGATAACGTATGCTAATACTACAGTCGAACCCCCCCTATAACACTGTTGATAATTCCGTTTTATATGAATTCCATGTTGTACGAGTCACTTAGATTTTACAAATACGTGTGCCGGGCTGTGAACGGCTCACGTATTTGTAAAATCTAAGTGATTCGTACAACATGGAATTCATATAAAACGGAATTATCAACAGTGTTATAGGAGGGTGGGTCGACTGTACTAAAAGCCAAATAAATAAAATAACGTACAATTCTCAGGTAGAAACACATAAGAGGAACGTAAATGATAAATTGAATACCATTCCCTACTTTTTTTTTAATTTACTTTTTACTTTTTTGAAAGTCGTATGCATTCAATTTTGCAACTGTTCTACCTTTTCCCATGGGAAACGGGAAACGTTCATAGTTTTATACTTGTCGAGTGTTTTTTTTTATTTATTTATTTTTTAAAATTTTATTTTAAAATATCAAAGAAAGTGTGTATATTTTTAAAAAATAAAAAATAAAATCGCAAGTGTTTCTTCCTTAAATTCTCCCGAAATTTTGTTTCGTGGGATTATATACTTCAGCGATTGCAGGAAACGATCGTTAAAAGCGGGATTTTTATTTTTATTTTTAATGCTTGTAATCGAGTTGTGCACGTGTTGATAGCGTGCTTAAATTACAACAAAGCACTGTATTTTATTTCGAAGAAGAAGAATAATTAAAATTTTGCAACGTGCACCAAAATTCCGTTGAGAATTAATTGCTAAACTCTTCAACTTTTGAGTGATTTAAAAAATATATATATATATATATATATATATGAATTCTGTAAGATTTCTAACGGATCTTTAACAGGGTGGTCCAAAAGTCGGTTAACTGCTATTAAGACTAGATAATAAATATATTTCTTATTCAGCGAGTCGCGCGGTTAACTGATTTTTGGATCACCCTTCGTATGTATAACAACATTTGGAACTTTGAAATATTTTTTCCGAATTTTCTGATTTAATNATATTCTAATATAATAATTGTAATGTTCTAAATATATCTAGTACACTATAATTCTGTAAGAAAAAGATTGTTGGAACAGAAACTTTTTCTTAGCACGTTGACCGCCATCCGACGTGCCGGTTAGGGCCGTGCGTACGACCACCTGACTTCACTATAACCAATATAGTGTTTCACTCAAGTTTAAATTATCCTGGCTTCATAAGACATTCTTTTACATTTTAATAGTGGCCTCTCGCGCACATCTATAAAGTTGGCTCCGACCGCCAGCGGTCGTATGGCTGTTTGTGGGCCTGATTGGTATGACCACTGGTACATCGGATAGCAATTAACGTGTTAATCAAACACTTTCAGGCTATAAACAATCACCAAGAGCGAAGAAAGGTGATTTTACTTCAAATAAAACAGTTTAGAGTTGTTGAATGTTGTATTTTTATTATTAAATTAATAAAAAAAGTATAGGTTTCTAAGAATCCTAAAATTTATTCATTATAAAGAAAACAGTAATATAAAATTATTATTTTTGTGTATAAAATTTGTTTTTATATTAATAAAAATTTCTTTTTCATTATTTCTATTTAGCAATAGAAGATTTGATTTATTTTATCTCATAATTAGTGTTTATAAAAATAAATTAATACATAAATTAGTAGTTTTAAGAGCTGTGATATATAATTTTTTTATTATTATGAGATTTTTTCCTTTAACAACTTTCCTTAATTTTCTGTGCATTTTTTGTTGAAACATTATAGAAAAATGATCTCAGTATTGCTTCTAGATGCTTTTTCAGTTTTTATAAGAAAGTATTTTTATATATAATTTTCTTAATAATCTTTTATTTATGTTAAATTATTTAAAAATCTATTTTTAAAGTATAGTTTTATATTCATGCATGTGAAAAACTATTATTAATAACAATAATTCAGCTTGTCTCTGCCCTTGTGTAAAACAAGAAAAAATACATTGTTAAATGAATCTCTTATAGTAATAATCAATCAAAGAAGGAATTGTAAATCAGTTCTAGTTTTTGTGCACTCAAACATTTGATATGTCGAGATAACATGTTGCCTGTTTAATAATAATCAGACACCTTCTGCTTCACGGTCAAATTATCCTCCCTGTCGCTTGTTAATTCCATTATATTCTTTCTCACTCAATAATTTATCCATAAAGTAAATTTAGAGATTATAAAGAACATAAAATTAGTATAAAATATTACTTATAAAATATTAACTCTTTGTAATTTATGCAACGTACCTATAAATAACTTCTGTCTGACATAAAATCGAGAGATTATGGTTTGTCTTTGTGGGAAATTAACTTTTGTAATTGTTAAGATGAGTCGAATCTAAATTTAGGTTGCATGATGATGATAATTCCAAAGCTATAAAGTGTTTTATAGTCATAATTTCGTCGTCTCTTATAAAATTAAATCGTCATAAATTTTCAATTGCATTTTTAAAAAAACAGAGTTGAACGAACTGTTCTTTAAAGTGTTATATTTAAATTTATTAATCATCATATTAAATTATATACACAGAAGAAGTGTCGTAATCCGTTACGAAAAGTCCGACTCAAAATTCTAACCGAGGTGTGGCTTATTCGTATCTAGTAACCATATTTAAGAATAAAATTATTTAAACAATTCAAAACATGTAGGAGTAACAGGGCGTGGTAATAATAAGTTAAAGCACAGCTAAAACTGAGCTTGAGTTTTTACGTCACGTTAAAAACTAAGCAGTTACGTCCATGTACTGGTTTTGATCGATTGGTACTTGTTCGATGCTAACAGAAAGTTCAAGAGGAGGAGATAATATATACATTTTTTTTTGTATTTATGCCTAATTAAAGTTACTCATTCGAGTTTCGAATGAAGTAGAATTGGCTACATCAACTTCAGATCTTTTTTTTTTTCTGTAGTTAGAATTGTTAATTAACTTATTTACATGATTACATGCGGCATATTCCACCTGATGGCAATTTTTCATTGAACATTCTCGACAGGATCATCTCGTTTTAATTCCAAGACTAAATGGAGAGAACCACATCGACCACTTCCAAATTTCACTAAGGTTTTTCTTGAGCGTGCGGCATTTACGCATGATAAAAAACACAGAAAAGTCCTTATGAATATTTTATTGGAAGAAATAGCTTGAACGCTTACAAACTTGAGCACATCTCTCAAAATATGAAAAATTCCTTAAATGCTACATTAAAAAATATTCCACTCGTAAAAAATGAGCAAAGCGTAAAGAAAAAAAAACAAAAAAAAAATTCACTAACTTGGATCAAAATATGAAAGCACCAAACAAACCAAATTACAGAGATAAATGCTTTTTTATATAGGATTTGTTCTTTGTTTAAAATTATATTTTTATGGGTTTTAAACATGGTTTTCTTTTTCTTTAAACATCTACATATATANACTACCTCAAAAATACTCATAAATTACCAAAAACCCCTATTTAAAACCCCTTAAAGTACCTGAAACTATCTCAGTTTACAACTTCAACTACTATTAATTGACAAGTCCTTTATAATCTAACATCCAAATCTTGATTACTCTTCAAAAATGATAAAATTCCGGTTAATTTTCCATGAAATATGATTAAACATTTTCCGAATTTCATGAAAAATCGATCGTTTCTACGATACGAAGCCATTTAACAGTATTTCAGATAACAAACTTTATCATCACAGAGCTTAAACTGATGGATGATAATGGCGTAAGTTTTCATGAAAATTTATGTAAAAAAATTATAATATTTGTAAATTAGACTGCACAATTACGATATAAAAAAGACTAATTATGACTTGTTTTTAAAAAAAAATTAGCATAAAAAACACGATAAAATAACAGGTTATACTACTTGTAACCGTATTTCATACATTAAACTTTACAATTAAATCACTTAAACGTGTTTAAAATAAATGTTTTCTTCGAGATATAAAAGATTTTAATTGTAAAAATTCAATTTTTTAATGCACAAAACAATAAATTAATCAAATATATAAGTCACCCCCTTACACCCCCTTAGAATTCGAAAAAATATAAGAAAAATTTATCTAATAAATCAAAAAAAAAAAACAAGCAAACAGGAACTTATATATATGCTCTTGTTTGCTAGAAAGATCAATATTTAGAAGGACAAATCTCATAAAAATCGATATATAAAATATTTATGAAGACGTATAAGTAATTATAAGTGAAGAATATCTCCCGAAGCCATCTAAGAAAACGTGTAAACATATCTGGAATCCTTCCAAATTCTAAAAAATCTGTGATTTACTTTAATAAATTTAAGTCAGACAAGCACTGACGTTCCTTAAAATCGATTATTCTATAAATATTACACAATATCATTGGCTAATTTTAATATAATTATATAAGTTCTTCGCATGAAACATGATTTATGAAACATTTTATGGTAAGAAACACAATAGATATGCCAGGAATGGCAGTAAATATAACTGCATAGAAAAGTATTTTTTTTTTTTCTGTTTCTCCTCCATTTTAATTAATAGTTAGCTTTCCTAGAAAGATTTTCCAGTAGTAACAATGAATAGGAGGGTGTTTTAACCTTGGAAACTCATTGTACAAAGCCCCAAAATGAATTTAATGGAAGAGTAACAAAATGGCCAATTATTCTTATTTATATATCTTCAAGGGAAACGAAAACCGTTTCACAATATTATTATTATTTTTTTTTCCTATTCTTTTAATGTAAATGAAGGTTAAATCGATGAAGATTTAAATTAAAAACAATAATAAAGAGTTTAAAAAAGGAGTTAAACTGACGACACCTAAAAATTACCTAGAAAAATATTCGTAAAGTACTCTTAAGAGGAGGACTGTCGTGGCCCTAAGCTATAACACATAACAGACCCTTCCGTCCACTAAATAATGATACGTGTAAAAATATGAGGACCTAAGCTATAGACTCATTAAACTGCAGCTTATCTGTGAATTAGAGCCTCAAAACACTCGAAATCTATAGTTTANCGTGCGGTAGTTGAGTACAATCATCACCTCAACTCAGTTTACAGGGAGATTGCCGCCCATACTAACACTAGGATTGCATACAAGAGGCCTAGCACTGTATATGGGCTACTCTGCGGTGGCAAAGACAAAATCAATAAGAAGCAAGCACCGGGGGTTTACATGGTCCCTCTATGGGACAACAGGTTTCAAAGGGAATTAGTTTACATTGGGTCCACAAAATGCTCTTTGAATAAAAGATTGCATGAACACAAATACGACATCGTTAATAAAAGGCACACCACCGCCCTATCAACGTATGCCACTGATCCCGGCATAAGAGCTGACCTACATGAGGCCAAACTGATCAAACTTTCTCATTGAGTGGAACACCTACAAAATCTGGAGGCATTGGAAATTTACAAAGCCGGGTTACACACCAATTGCATTAACGCTAATGATGCGGTCAATGTATTCCACGCTTGGAAATACTGCTATGAGGTAACGGGCAACGCCCACTCCACCAATTAAAGACAACATCCCCATTTGGTGTATTTATTTATATATATTTATATAATTGTATGTATTACGTATGCCATTCCATCGCCATGGCAATGCGCATGCATAACTGTAGTCTTTAAAATCAGTTTGTGCGGTTCCATTTTTCGAAGTTAATTTTCAAAATTAACTTCGAAAAATTTCATAAACATTGTTCTATGTTTGCACAGGTTTGAATCTAACGGATTTTAAGTCTGATGAAGACCGAGAGTACAGTCGAAAACGTTTGTTTATTATTAAATTGATTACTACTGGACGTTTAAAGGTTTTGGAGTTTTAATTTAAAAATTTTTGTATTGACCTCATTGACCTGTGTGGGCGATCCCGAGTATTTTTGTGTCTGCATTGGAACGTTTTTGATACTAGATGTCGCTATGTATCACAATTTTTATATTAAAACGAACTTTTAAAATATAACTTTTTTGTTTTTATATTTTTCAATATATTTATTTTCTTTGTGCAACATAAAAAAATTTTTAATGACACAGTAAACACAATTATTATTTAAAAAAAAAAAATTGTTAGGCATAACATCGACAAAAATTCAACATTGCGTCACAGGCAACAGAGAAGAATTTCAACATTGAATAGGTTAAATTAGTAGTGGCTTGTCCCTGTACACTATACTTTTCCTTTAACAATCAAATTGTGTCGATCATATATCTAACACCTTTCAGGGAAAATTTTTGAACTGAAATAACATGACTTCCGGTTTGCATCAAAAGTTCATATATAGTTAATCAGGGCCTCCTGCCCCTAAGGTTTCCATATCTGTTTTGTCTTTATCTATCTAACTCCATTCCTGAGATTAAGGAAAGACAAGACAGATGGATAGACAGTAGGAATTTATAGGTGTGCAATTTTTTCAAATTGCAACCTAATTATGCAGTTTAAAAAGGATTTAAATCAAAGCTTTCAAATTACTTTATTATTGTATTGCATTTCCTTATATTTGAGAAAAAGAGGAAAAAAGTTAATTTTTGTGGTTATTTACGTATACATACACATATACAATATTTTAAATTTCCTTTAAACCAAATACCTATGTTGTTTATCATATATTGCTATCTATAGAATAGTTTTAGCCACAGAAAGTTTCATTTATTTCAGAGCCATTAAGATTATTTCACAACATATTGACTCAATTAACCTTCAGTTATTGACATGACATCTGACAAATGACACAATCTTTGATTTAATCTATAATGTCTTGTTACAGAAAGGCAGATAGTTTTCTACTAAATTATTTTTTTTTATAATGATATATACAAGTACTTTACAATATGTTTAATTAATATTAACGTGAATCATATTAACAAACTTCATGCAATATTTTTATTTGATGAGAATTTATTAGATACCACCATAAATTATTATTGTCTTAATTTTTTATGATATATACAGAATAGATGTTTTAACTATAAAATTATTTTTATTATTTCTGTTCTGTTTTATTACTAATTTAATAGTAGGACAAAAATTATATATGCTAACAATACTAGAAGTTAAAGATTTTTGACAAGATTTTGATAGTGTTGTGACATTTTAATGTTTTATTGAAAGCATATTTTTAAATACACTCACAAATCTTGTGACTAAATATAGATGTGCATATATTGTGACAGTTTTATATATCTAAAAATGTTAATTGTGTTTATAATATTTGCAAAACTAATAAAAATTGAAAATCAGTATTAAATTTGTTTTCATGTAATGAATATAATTTCAATCAAACTGCCAGATTATTAATCAGGCTATTACAAGGCTAATTTAATGATTACATATAAAACAATCCAGCTGTATTTAGATGATTAGTTTGTCGTGTAATGATAAATTTAATAATTAGAAATAAATTAATTTTTAATTTAAAATTAGAACATTCTGGAAGAAAAGATTGGCCTGGGTGGGACTCAGATCATCAATCCCTGCTTACCATGCAGATGCATTGTCAGTTAGTTCCACTAATCAGACCTACAATCATTGCTTCCAGAACAATTAAATTACTAAACTAATTAATTAATTAATTAATTGGTTTAGTAATTACTGGCTACAACAAGAGTAATCTCAGTTAATTACTCTGATAGTGAAGATCAGGGAGGGTTCAGTTAGCATAATTGGCAATGCATCTGCATGCTAAGCAGGAGTTAAGGATTTGAGTCCCACAATGGGCTGATCTTTTTTTCCAGAGTGGTTAGACTGCCATAATTAGATGGCAGTTTAACCACTTACTTACAGTCAAACTGCTTTACATCTAACTATTAAATTAGCCTTGTTATAGCCCAATTAATAATCTGGCAGTTCATTTGACCATTAATAATCAAGTTTGGTTGATGTATATGTAATTAACATATTTAGTTAATTCTTTTGAATTTTGAAAACAAATATGAATTTTCTAGAGATTTCATTTACAAGATTTTATATAAAAATTCTTAAGAAATATTTCTACAAACAAATAATTGTTTAAATTATTTTTAAATTTTTGATCCCATAATAATAATGAATCTCCCAGACACCAAATCAATACTCTGTTATAAAATTGATAATGGAAGATTAATAGCCAGCTATTTTGACACAGTAGTTGTTTAACAAATTATTATATAACTATACTAGCTTGTTTCAAATTTTATGATTTTATCACACCACTTGTTGGTTTGTTGAGTATGTTGTTGATGATATCAGTGTTGTGTGTGGTTGTTTTTATGATCTTGAAATAAGGATTAATATAATACTTTAAAAAGTAAACATATTAATGTTTTTGTAATAGATATAATAATTTCTTGTTAAACATGAATTTGTTAATCATATGATATGTCAAAATTCCAATGGTCATTTGTTTTATTAATTTTTATTGTTTTATTTATTTATTTATTTTTTAAAATTTTATTTTAAAATATCAAAGAAAGTGTGTATATTTTTAAAAAATAAAAAATAAAATCGCAAGTGTTTCTTCCTTAAATTCTCCCGAAATTTTGTTTCGTGGGATTATATACTTCAGCGATTGCAGGAAACGATCGTTAAAAGCGGGATTTTTATTTTTATTTTTAATGCTTGTAATCGAGTTGTGCACGTGTTGATAGCGTGCTTAAATTACAACAAAGCACTGTATTTTATTTCGAAGAAGAAGAATAATTAAAATTTTGCAACGTGCACCAAAATTCCGTTGAGAATTAATTGCTAAACTCTTCAACTTTTGAGTGATTTAAAAAATATATATATATATATATATATATATGAATTCTGTAAGATTTCTAACGGATCTTTAACAGGGTGGTCCAAAAGTCGGTTAACTGCTATTAAGACTAGATAATAAATATATTTCTTATTCAGCGAGTCGCGCGGTTAACTGATTTTTGGATCACCCTTCGTATGTATAACAACATTTGGAACTTTGAAATATTTTTTCCGAATTTTCTGATTTAATGTTTATTCAAAAATATCAAAAATTTTTCTAAAAATATCCTTTAAAAGTTCATAAAACACGCAAAATTTCTATTTAGATGTTTTCATTAAAATCTAAAAATTCTTTCCTGAAATGACTATAAAATATAAATAAAAAACAGAAAACACCATCGAAAATCTTGAAAATCTCTCTAAGATACGTAAAACTACCTGAAAAAAATGTCCGTAAAATACTAGAAATCCCTAATTGAAAACCCCAAAATACCCATAAAGGTTTCGAAATCTGTACATGAAAAGTTTTAAATATTTAAACCTACCTCAAAAACGATCCATAAAAATGTGAAATCCCTAATTAGAAACTATCAAAACACCTAAAAATTACCTAGAAAAATATTCGTAAAGTACTCTTAAGAGGAGGACTGTCGTGGCCCTAAGCTATAACACATAACAGACCCTTCCGTCCACTAAATAATGATACGTGTAAAAATATGAGGACCTAAGCTATAGACTCATTAAACTGCAGCTTATCTGCGAATTAGAGCCTCAAAACACTCGAAATCTATAGTTTAATACCTCCCAAAAGGTCTAAAATTACCTCAAAAAATACACTTCCTACACGAAACACAATTAAGGGGTATTAATTGTGATGAAGCGTAATAATTAAATTCATAAAAACACTATGAAAAGAGTAGGAAATAAATGTTTTTTTTTAAGGTGTTCTAGGAATTGTTTATCATCAAGGAGTGGTACTTAACAGGCGATTACACAAAGGATACGCTATTGTGAAATATTGTCATAACTTTTACAAAAGAGCATTTAATTAAATACAAACACATGTTTTCTTGTTATCTAATTGTCTGCAATTGTTATCGTTTTAAAAAATTGGACAGGATAATTGTTTCCTAATTTACTTACTTCATTGCTATTCTTGATTGTTTGTTTATGTATTAATTATTCGGATGATCTTTTATGATGATTACTTACGTGGGTTGAAGGAGATAAATTTATATTTACTTTCAATTGACAAGTTCCTTGTCAGTACAGTCGAACTTCCAATGACGGACGCCCCTAAACGGAGGTCAATTTTTCTTTTTTCAGAAGAAATGCGTACAAAGTAACCTCCAAAAACGACCATTTTTTAATGTTTTCGTCGGTGGCCGTTGTTCGGAGGTTTGGCTGTATTACAATACCTAACTGTCTAAAATTAACTCAAAAATATCCATATTTAATCCCTAAACTATTCAAAAATATTCGTAAATTGCTCATCTCTATTTAAACCTCTCTAAAGTACTTAAAACTACCTCAAAAATATTCAAAATCTCTGTTTAAAATCCCTAAACTACTATCCCTAATACCCATAAATTACCAAAAATCCCNTAGACCATTGTATGAGCTTTGTTTTCTGCATATAAAGATTCAACAGAAGAATGAAAAAGGTGTATAACACCAATTATACAGTTCCAAAAAGTTACTTTGAAAAGTGCCTGTAATTTGGATTTCGTTATGAAATTCAAAAAGTCATTTGATTTATTGTATCTCATATATCATCATCCTGTTCTCTTAATAAGAATTGAAGATGTTAAAGTTGGTAATTTGCTTATTAATTTTGTGCGCGATATTGAAATTGTCTTGCATAATATTCATATATTAATTATATATAAATGTTAATATTTATTTGGATAGATAACAAAAATTCTTGGAAACAGGAAACATGTTTTGGCTGTAACTTTTCATTTTTAATCTTTGAAATTCAACTTGTTTATAAAATTATTTGAGCAAAAAAATATAAGAAAAATTTATCTAATAAATCAAAAAAAAAAAAAAAACAAGCAAACAGGAACTTATATATATGCTCTTGTTTGCTAGAAAGATCAATGCAAAAGTCAATTTCTTCTCAATAGCAAGTAATTGCTGGTTGTATCTTACTGTTTTTTACAGCAACTTTCTCAGTATCTTCCACACTGTGCCGTAGAATACACTTAACTTCCATGACAATGAATATGCACTACTGCAGTCTGCAACACTCCAGATTAATAATCTGGATTGTATAGCCTGAAAAATAATCATATGATTTAGACTTAATCAAAACCCAAATGGTTAGCTAAACTTATNAACAGGAACTTATATATATGCTCTTGTTTGCTAGAAAGATCAATATTTAGAAGGACAAATCTCATAAAAATCGATATATAAAATATTTATGAAGACGTATAAGTAATTATAAGTGAAGAATATCTCCCGAAGCCATCTAAGAAAACGTGTAAACATATCTGGAATCCTTCCAAATTCTAAAAAATCTGTGATTTACTTTAATAAATTTAAGTCAGACAAGCACTGACGTTCCTTAAAATCGATTATTCTATAAATATTACACAATATCATTGGCTAATTTTAATATAATTATATAAGTTCTTCGCATGAAACATGATTTATGAAACATTTTATGGTAAGAAACACAATAGATATGCCAGGAATGGCAGTAAATATAACTGCATAGAAAAGTATTTTTTTTTTTTCTGTTTCTCCTCCATTTTAATTAATAGTTAGCTTTCCTAGAAAGATTTTCCAGTAGTAACAATGAATAGGAGGGTGTTTTAACCTTGGAAACTCATTGTACAAAGCCCCAAAATGAATTTAATGGAAGAGTAACAAAATGGCCAATTATTCTTATTTATATATCTTCAAGGGAAACGAAAACCGTTTCACAATATTATTATTTTTTTTTCCTATTCTTTTAATGTAAATGAAGGTTAAATCGATGAAGATTTAAATTAAAAACAATAATAAAGAGTTTAAAAAAGGAGTTAAACTGACGACAGATGAAGTTACATGTGATGAATAATGATCGATGAAGATCGATGTTTATAAAGACGTCGTTGAAGAAGATAAGCGATTTTCCGATATGCCATGCGATAAAAAGTTGAATTTCCAATGACAAAAACTATATTCGTGGCCCCCTTTTTTTTTTTAATTGTTACGTGTATTGTTTCAATATAGTCGCTGGTTACCAGAACATATCGAAGCAGTAACAACAGCTTATCGATCAGAATATTCTTCTGAGAATTAAGTTTATTTTTTTAATTATTCTATAAGAATATTTGCTATAGACTCATTAAACTGCAGGTTATCTGTGAATTAGAGCCTCAAAACACTCGAAATCTATAGTTTAATACCTCCCAAAAGGTCTAAAATTACCTCAAAAAATACACTTCCTACACGAAACACAATTAAGGGGTATTAATTGTGATGAAGCGTAATAATTAAATTCATAAAAACACTATGAAAAGAGTAGGAAATAAATGTTTTTTTAAGGTGTTCTAGGAATTGTTTATCATCAAGGAGTGGTACTTAACAGGCGATTACACAAAGGATATGCTATTGTGAAATATTGTCATAACTTTTACAAAAGAGCATTTAATTAAATACAAACACATGTTTTCTTGTTATCTAATTGTCTGCAATTGTTATCGTTTTAAAAAATTGGACAGGATAATTGTTTCCTAATTTACTTACTTCATTGCTATTCTTGATTGTTTGTTTATGTATTAATTATTCGGATGATCTTTTATGATGATTACTTACGTGGGTTGAAGGAGATAAATTTATATTTACTTTCAATTGACAAGTTCCTTGTCAGTACAGTCGAACTTCCAATGACGGACGCCCCTAAACGGAGGTCAATTTTTCTTTTTTCAGAAGAAATGCGTACAAAGTAACCTCCAAAAACGACCATTTTTTAATGTTTTCGTCGGTGGCCGTTGTTCGGAGGTTTGGCTGTATTACAATACCTAACTGTCTAAAATTAACTCAAAAATATCCATATTTAATCCCTAAACTATTCAAAAATATCCGTAAATTGCTCATCTCTATTTAAACCTCTCTAAAGTACTTAAAACTACCTCAAAAATATTCAAAATCTCTGTTTAAAATCCCTAAACTACTATCCCTAATACCCATAAATTACCAAAAATCCCTATTTAAAACTACTAAACTACCTCAAAAATACTCATAAATTACCAAAAACCCCTATTTAAAACCCCTAAACTACCTCAAAAATACCCATAAATTACCAAAAACCCCTATTTAAAA